>NC_062979.1:21906781-22189404 GCF_023078275.1 Leguminivora glycinivorella | reverse complement strand
GGCTCGCAATTGACCGAATAATTATTTTGATGGCGCTAAATTAATTTTACATTTCCTTAATTTATTTGAACAAAATGGACGTTCTTAAGAAAATATTATTTAGAACTTAATTAATTAAGTCGCTTTATAAATTAGGAAATGAGATACGGTCCCACTTTTCCTTATTGCGATCTGGAAATCTAAATTAGGTTAAAATTCAACAATTCTATTAAGTAGGCCAAACATTAATTTAGATCGTACACTAACTTGCTCAATTTTGTTTATCTCAGTTTCAAAAAAATGTGTCAAAGATTTAAAGTAAGGATAGAGCAATCTGTATTGCATTCTCGTTTGATGCGCCTCGTACGAACGCTACAACGCGATTGGTTAGTGAATAGGCTAGTTTCCTATACTTAAAATAAAATATTTTATGCACTGCACGAAATAAAACACCACATAATTAGAAGAAAAATATGGACGGAAGTTATTTTTAAACATAATTTCTATTTAATTAGTCAAAAGAAAGATATGTAAATGAATTGACCGTGACGTCACTCCTCAGTATTTCATAGTAATTCCATACTAGCAAATCGTTTTGACAGTTCACAAAAAAAAGAAGCTGATTTGACTAGTAGGAAACTAGCCTATTCTCATCACGCGCGCGATTGGTCGCTTAGACTGCACGCTTGGCTCGCGTAGACTGCACACTTGGCTCGCATTCGCGCAGTGGGATATTCCACCACAGTGACACTGACAATTTTATGCCTATTTCTGGGCTGATAAGTAAAATTGACACTCATCGTCAACATTTTCTTGTTGAACAGGCAATGAACGGCGAAGTGTCACTGTCGGGCGACAATTGTCACTGATGTGAATTAGGCCACAGGGCGGTGTTACTGACACCGCTGTGCTGGCTCCTTTACTGCTTCTTACGAATATAACTATGTGAAAGTCAGTATAACACGTGTATTTTTTTTCCATGTTACCCGATAGTTTAGTGGAGTTTTTTTTGAAATAAGTATTTCTTTTTGTTCTCTCACAGGTGACGAAATTTAAAAAAAAATCGTCTTAAAAATAATTGAGTCAAAACAAAAGCTCAGAAACAATAAGTTCCTACATCATATCTTTTCACATAGCTAAAGTGGGTAATGATACTCCGTGTTAACATATATGACAAAGTTAATAATATCACAGGCTACAGTATGAGTTGTGAGTCTCAAAGGCTTGTAGGAACGCTTTTGGATATGAAAACGTAAATTGAACTCAATAATATCAAAGGATTCGTCAGGTCTGTGAAGGAAGGTTTAGACATAAGTGTTGTGAACGTAGATTACAATATTGCTGAATATATTGCCGGTAATATTGCTAGAAGTAAAGCTTGCGGTGTTCGAGAGGAAAATGCTGCGAAGAATTTATGGTCCGTTAAAGGAGCCTGACGGTAGCTACCGGCAACGCAAGAACCATGAATTGGAAGCTCTAGTCAAGCAAGAGACTATTGATAGGTTCTGCAAATCCCAGCGACTGAGATGGGCTGGTCACCTTGAAAGAATGCCAGATATGAGGGCTCCTAAAATTATGACCAGGGTGGATACCGCAACAAAAAGGCCTAGGGCTAAACCTCGGAAAAAGTGGCTTGACTGCGTGGAAGAGGCCCTTAGGAGAATGACGAAACATACCAACTCGAGGAGGGTTGCCAGAGATCGCGACATTCAGTTGTGGAAGAGGGTGGAGTAGGCCAAGACCCACAAAGGGTTGTAATATTGTGTGGACTTGTTTTTTATGTGTAACGTAAGTAAAAGCGTTTATAAATTTCAATAATCCGTGTGGTAATGTTACCCCTACTTACTACCATACCCCGACTTTGGGGCATGGGTTCAATTCTCGCGTAAGTTAGAGGCTGCCAACGTGTCGCTGAAATGACACAATTTCGGTTTATGTCAATATAATAATTGATAAGAGTGGCACTGAGACTTGAGAAGTTTGCTCTGTCTACCCCCTATGAAAATACAGCCCCTCTAGCACAACTTGCCTTGTCACGCGTGAGTCCGTACTTGAAGCCGCGCTTGATGTATGGACTCGACAAGGCAAGTTATGCTAAGAAGTGTGTTAGAATACGAGTATGTATACTAGTTACAATAACGCCTATTCAAGTTTCCCTGGCTTAAGTGCGTTTTCACATTATCCGATCCGATATCAAATGTAGGACCGATATCCATACATTACAAGCGCCATCTTGGATTTTTCCATTGAAATCCTTCCGACATCCAATATCGGATCGGATAATGTGAAAACGGACTAAGGGTAATGAACTGCGATCATTAAAAATCTAAACTTGACAGCAATATTTCCAACTCGCCAGTGCGCAATAGTGTCCACACACCTAACAAAGTTGCCAACGTGCAAGGGGCAATATTTCCAGCAATAACACATCACTAGCCAACTCGTGTTATCCTCGAGAGCCTCTCTAACGTTTGTCTTGTTTGCTTTTTATAACCATTTATTGAACAAAGTTGCTTTTTGGCAACGTCTAAGATATTGAAGGCGTTTCGTACTACTCGAATAACGAGATATTATGTCTTGTAGAGTAATGACGGGATATAGGTATATATATTATTTATTTACATTTATACTAGCGCTTATATTATAATTTATAATATTACTAGCTTTTGCCCGCGGCTTCGCTCGCGTTGGAAAGAGACAAAAAGTAGCCTACGTCACTCTCCATCCCTTCAACTATCTACACCTAAAAAATCATGTCAATTAGTCGCTCCGCTTTGCCGTGAAAGACGGACAAACAAACAGACACTCACACTTTCCCATTTATAATATTAGTATGGATTTAAATTATTTCATTTTAAATTTCCGTATAAATGTTCAATGATGTTCCGGATCTTCAAGAGGTATGCGTGGAGCCTAAGCCAAAACGTAGAAGACCTTTAAACACTTTAGGGAAATTAAAGGAGTACACAAACTGATTATTAGCTTAGTTAAACTGTTGTTTCGTTTTATTTTAAATAAAATCAAAATAACCATAATATAATACTATGCTTTTACATTTCTCATTTTCTATCATCATGATCATTCTCCTTGCGTTATACCGGCATTTGCCACGGCTCATGGGAGCCTGGGGTTTTGATAACTAATCCCAAGATTAGGCGTAGGCACTAGTTTTTCGAAAGCGACTGCCATCTGACCTTCCAACCCGAAGGATAAACTATAGACCTTATTGGAATTAGCCCGGTTTCCTCACGATGTTTTCCTTCACCGAAAAGCGACTGGAAAATATCAAATGACATTTCGCACATAAATTCTGAAAAAATCATTGGTGTAAGTCGGGGTTCGAACCCGTGACCTCCGGCACGAAAGTCGCACTTACCGCTAGGCTACCAGCGCTTCATTTCATTTCTCATTTTGTATAACACCCGAATATTGTTCCTGTGTTGAAAATGTCCGTATTGCATTATTTTCCGGGATACGCCGGCGCCGGATATCCGCGCAGCCACAAAGGTGGGAAGGTCCAATGAAGGATTTTGTCAATGATTATTGAAAAGTTGGAGAAAACCAGAGTCGCAGACTTACCTTGTTACCAAGACTACGCAAGGCACCACACATTTCTTTTTACATAACGCTAATTGCTAATTTTGAAGATAGATAATTATTTTCAGCCGCTCAATTAATAGATATTTATCGAATAAGTTGTGTTTTCGATCGACATAATTTAGTGGTTATTCTATGTGCCATTTTTATTGTAGTGATTGACCTTAGTCGCGCAGTGGAAAGTGACGACAAGGCCGAGGTTGTAGCTCACTGGTTCAGTAATAGCCTATTCACTCTTGACTTGAATACACCCAGATTGGGGAGCATGTTCCATTCCTTAGCAGTTCGCATTAGGAAAGAAGATAATTTATATATATATAAGTATAGCTTATTTAAAACCGGTGCTGTTATGACTAAACTTGTACTACACTAATTACTCAGTAACACTAGCGCAAATATTCAGACTTCACACAATATAATTTAGACATAGAAAGGCTTTATTTAACATCACATTACAATGTTAAAATTAAAATAAGTAGAACAAACAGCGTTATATTAACAACAGCCGCGACTCAGAATAACGTAGTAAAAAAAAATGTTTATTTCAGTCATTTTTTATTTTACAAACAAAACTCTTAGTCTATTATTATTTAGATTCTAATTGAGTTAGGTTTAAAGAATTTTTATATGTAATCAAAAATATTTAATTTTAATCAATTTGGCCATATGATGGAAGAGTAATAAATAATACTGGCGCAGTCACTAGTTTTTGCAGTCTGAAACTTGGACACTTTTGTCATGCATCTTCGCTGTACTCCGAGTGTAAGTACAAAGGACATCTACCTACATACATGTCTGTGGCTGCCTAGATCCACCAAAGCCGGCCAAAGTATTCTTGAGATATAAGATTGAAATGGAAAAGATGGTTTGACTCATAACGGATCTGTTTTGGTCAATGACTGGTTTGTCGAGAATGAGGTAACATAATAAATACGGCTAAAAAATAAGGTAAATTACCTAATAGACCCATAGTCCCATTTTGGTGGAAGGGAAAGACGGAAATTCGGTATATAGGTGTATTATGGCATTCTGGAAGTTGTCTTACTGGTATACACTAAGCCTACATCCTACTGCAGCAGTAGTTTTGAGACGCATCATCGCTGCCAACATGATGAAACATTCGAGAAGCAATATCCATTCGCTTATTAAAATTTTGACAAACCATATGACATAGTCGATAGATTCTCATGAAACATGGCTAAGAACAAAAAAAAACTAAATCTAAATCGGTTCATCCGTTCGGGAGCTACGATGCCACAGACAGACAGACAGACAGACAGACAGACAGACAGACAGACAGACAGACAGACAGACAATCAGACAGACACGTCAAACTTATTACACCCCGTCGTTTTTGCGTCGGGGGTTAAAAAATATCCGGTATTGTATTTATGTGTCCTCCTTCTTCAACAGCGTTTAATTTTGAACCCCCGACGCAAAAACGACGGGGTGTTAAAGTTTGACGTCTCTGTCTGTCTTTCCACTTCGCCTGGTCTTTGGCATCCTCAGGTGTGAGATTGTTCTCATGTCCACTGTCACGACATAAAAGTCCTGCAAAATTGTCAATGCTGTTGCAGAAATTCCGTCTTGCCGTCACAAAAATTTATGAATCTTTTGATGTTTCCTATTAAAGTGAATTTGCGTAGAAACTCTACTCTAGGTCCATGGGGTCCCAGCGTGAACAAGTCGTTCACAGAAATCGCGAAGCGTCTGGTTGAGGTAACTGATGACTGAAGAGCTGGCGACTTCCTCGCACAACGTATCAGCATTGCGATACAGCGAGGAAATGTCGCCAGTATCCTTGGTACAATGCCTCAAGGGCCTATTTTAGACATTAGCTAGCTTTTACGTTTAGTCTTAGTTTCTTATATAATTATGTAAATAAATAGTTTAACTATTAAAGTGAATTCAGCAACATTTAACAATGTTTCATCAAACCATGCCATGAAACTTTCATTTGTTTGTTCAAGCAAAGAACTTGTCAGAAGCTATATAATTTCTTACACAAGCATATCAAGATCCCATTTTATTTGCTCAACATAATTCCAATCTCAGTATAAAACTGGAGAGTAATCGCACATATATATCCCCGTCTGCGTCCAGGAATAGTTTAGACTCATACAAATTGCGTATACATGTGAATAATTCATCAAAGAAATGGCGCTGACAAATGAAATCTAATGAATATCGTATGAGTTCAGCGGGATTTGCGAAGTGTGTGACGCCTTTATTTTTAGGTTGTGTTTAGGTTTTAAGGAATTGAATAAATGAGTAACTGGTTAGGCCGTGGTATGTGTAGCAGTGAGCGACAAAGTAAGCGGAGCGGCAAGTGGCCGACGCTCAGACTTATTCTAACAGACATTGGCAATCTTTACTTACTTACTTAGTTCACTGGCTCGGAATTCGGGGTCAAAGGAATTTTGGCCAAGATGGGACACGCTGACAACACTGATTGTCGCACGTGTGAGCGAAGAGGAAGAGACCGTCAGACATCTAATGTGTGAATGTCACGCCCTCGCCAGACAAATAATGAGGAACTTTGGAGCAGGCTACCTAGCACCAAAGGACTTCAGAAGCTACCCATGAGCCTCATCATCCGATACGTAGAGATGGTCGAGAAGCTTCTGAATAGCTGAAGGATCTTAGGATCGAAGGGGTAATTGCACAAAAGATCCCGATGGGTCGAAGTGTATCTGAAAGCCCCCCCCCCCCCCCAGATTTAAGATAAAATAAGATAGTTCACTGGCTCAGCGACCCAAAAAGGATCTTGGCCTCCAACGTAAGAGATCGCCACTCTGGCCTATCCTGCGCCACTTCACGCCAGTCGGGTGCACCGAGTGCGGACAGGTCTTTCAGGGCTTCCTCGCACCAGCGATATCTGGGACGCCCACGCGGACGTTTTCCATCCGGGTGTCCCACATTTGCTCTTCTCACACCACGATACTCTCCCATCCTTAGCAATCTTTTGCAACCTTTAGGACTTATAAAATACTAGCTTATGCCCGCGAGCGAAGCTAGTATTTTATTATATTATACTATAATAAAATACAAGCGTCGCTCGCGTTTTCAAAATTGCGGAATGCTCTTTACAAACTTCTACCCAAAGGGCAGTGTGGGGTTAGAAAGAGATAAAAACTAGCCTATGTCACTCTTCATTCCTTCAACTATTTCCATTTAAAAGATCACGTCAATTTTTCACTCCGTTTTGCCGTGAAAGACGGGCAAGCAAACAGACACACACACTTTCCCATTTATAATATTATAAATATAAATATGAATGGCAACCAGCAATCGCGCGTCCCGTTCGTGCCGACTCAACGGGAAGGCACAAGCGAAACATATTTGTAAGTGACATTTTTAGGTCGTTTTAAAAATATAAGTGCTAGTCAGAATTGTCCTGGCATATCCATACTTACTAATATTATAAATGGGAAAATGTGTGTCTGTTTATTTGTCCGTCTTTCACGGCAAAACGGAGCGACGAATCGACGTGATTTTTTAAGTGGAGATAGTTGAAGGGATGGAGAGTGACATAGGCTACTTTTAATCCCTCTCTAACGCCCCACTTCCTTAAAATGGGAGGTGGACGTTCGTATGGAGCATTCCGCAATTTTCTATTTTAACGCGAGCGAAGCCGCGGGCAAAAGCTAGTAAGTCATTCTGCTCAGCGTTGCCGAGAAGCCCAACCTGTGTTTGTATCGCGCTGTTAAAATATTACTTGAATGGAACTTGCAAAGTCGCGCACTGTTTACGTCCAGTCAGTGGCCTTTGGAGTAAAAAATAAGAAGTTATTTTCTACAGGCACTTTATTGACTAATGCTGGTGTTAGATTCAGACTAAAATAAGTACATTAGACCCCAAATCTGGGAAGAAAAATTATTCAAGCTTAATATTTATCACATACTTAGCTACCTAGTTATAAGGGTCACTTGCACCACTGAAAATGGAGAGTTAACCCGAGGTTAACCCATCATTTTATATGGAATTTGACAGTTGACAGCCCACTAACCTTGTTAACGGCCCAGCCACGACATTAGTCTAAGCGCGACAGCGGTGAGCGGCAGCCATACGTTCGAATGAAAAGTCCCATCGCTGTATCTCGCTCCAACGTATGGCCGCCGCTCACCGCCGTCGCGCTTAGACCAATGTCGTGGCTGAGCCGTAAGGGGGGGTACAAGTGACCCTAAATAAACTGCTTAAATTGGAATGGTTAGGTCTGTTCGTAATGGAGTAAAAAGTTAAGTACGCGGAACGTCAAACGAAGCTAAATACAAATTAATTCAACTCTCCAAAGAGTTCTGTCGTTCTGTGATTATTGACTTTAAAGATGTTAATAATCCTTAATGAGTATTCCTCAAGTTTCTTAAACTTTCAAAGCACGGAGATTCGAGTCTCAGAATACTTTGGATATAATATATTATGATCTTCTATATATGTATGTAAAGGTTTTCTTTACATTTGCGTGAATTTAAATTTTACTTTTGTCAGGTTTTGTTAAAAAGCTTATTAGATATCTTGATTTCTTTCAGAAGGTATGTTAAAAAAAACACTATATAATGAAAACTTAAATAGGTATGTAATGTATGTATATAATGTATATATAACTAGTGTACGAGCCGTACACCTTAGATGATGTGATTCTTGATGGTTGATTGTAATCTTGATAGAAACACTGATTTTGATACAGTTATAAATTTATTGATAACCAAGGTATATTGAGTACTAGCTAGGAGCACGTATAAACGTAAACTAATGCATAAATCGATGTATGGCGTATTCGCAAATACAGCAATTAAAATAAAGTCATAATTATATTAATTTTAATGCTGACGCGAGAAATGTGCGATGTAGTCCCCGTGCGGTGATGGGCAAATTTCACCACCCCCTTTCTTCCCGTGGGTGTCGTAGAAATCGACTGTGAGGTATTTTAGGTTAAATTGTGGCGTAGGCGAGAGACTGGCAACCTGTCACTGCAATGTCACAATTTCGTTTTCTTTCAACCCCTTAATTTTTTTTGTTTATTATTTTTTTTTTATTTTTTTTTCAACCCCTTAATTGCCAAGAGTGGCACTGAAGATAATTATCCTATTTGTTCTTTATAAGGCACTTTGTACATATTAAGGAGGAACGTTTTGTATTTACATATATTTAGTTATTAATATCTTTTAATGAGATTTAGAAACAATTAACAATTTGAATCATTCATAAAAGCTTTGGTTTCTCTAAATTGTAATTAAATTACGAATTTATTATACAGATTTATGAATAACATACGAATACTCGCGCGTTAAATACTAAAATAGACGTAATTTTAATTATTTATGAAGTCCTAATATTCAGCATTGCACGTTTCTAGGTAGATAACTTTATGATGAAATGAAATTACAAGAAAGTCTGGTTTAATAAAAGAAAATAGAACGCTACAATTAAATATTCTTACGTGCCTAAAATGATGTAGGTAGATATCTTATAAATTAGTGGATACCATTACGAAAATTTTGGCTTGGCTATGCACCCCGGCTAAGTTAGTCAAGAAGACAATCAGTCAGCAGCAAAAAATCGTTTTAATTTTACAGTTATGTAGGTATTCTTCTCATTATTATTTTGTCTCGAGTTTAAGACGATACAGGAGGGGTCAATTCTCCATACAAACGCTCTCGACTATTTCCTCCCTGGTTTTTGACGATAGAGCAATGATTTTTTCAACACAGATTATTATAATTTTTATCTGTGTCCGACCGTTCTGATTTTTTTGATATTCTTATTTTTAAAGACGCTAGATCCCATCAAAACTTTCCAAAAATGGCTTTATTGAATATGGCGTAAAAAAGGTATGGTATTCAAAATTAGTAACAATTAGCCAAAGAAACTAAACGGTCCAACACAGATTATTTTATTGTTATTCAGATTCTCAAATTTCGTTTCGATTGATTAAGTTTTGAAGGAGGAAACAGTCGAGAGCGGAACCTCGATTTTAAAGATTTTTTCGCAATATCTTTTAACTGAGTTGTTCTGTAGGGACAATTTTTTTCGATAAATCTAGTTTCGTTTACTTTCAACCCCTTATTTGCCAAGAGTGGTACTGAAACTTTAGTAGTTTCATGTGTTCTGCCTACCCCTATATGGGATACAGGCGTGATTGTATGTATGTATGTATGTAAATCTAGTTAATAACACTAGTACCTATATTTAACTAAAATTCCCAAATTGAAAGGGGGGCTCCTTTCCGTTTCAGCATTTTCGCTCCTGTAGCCTCTTTATGCATAATTACTCTCACGGCTCAGCCACGACATTGGTCTCAGCGCGACAGCGGTGAGCGGCTTCCATACATTGGAGCGAGACACAGCGATGGGACTTTTCATTCGCACGTATGGCTGCCGCTAGCCGCTGCCGCGCTAAGACCAATGTCGTGGCTGAGCCGTCAAGGAGTTTCATGTCTGTGTTAGGTTATTTTTTGCACAAAATTGAAGCAATGTAAAACGAACTAAATAAACAAAATATCTTACAACAAAACTAACATGACAGTCCATTGTTACACAGTTTCAACAATAGCTAAACTTACGATTCTTTTTTTAATCAAAATCCTTAAGCAAACTGTAGAAAACAAGCGACTAGTAGAATTATTGTCTCAAATATTGAGCGAGCGCCCGAGGCACGGATCCAATATAATGGAATACTTCAGTTATTTGAACAGGGGTACTTACAAATATGCCGCGGGACTGTATTAAGGCACCATACAATGAACAGTAATACTGTATAATATAAACTATAGTGCTTGGGAATAAGGTGGAAGTAATATACATTGGGATACTGCGGACTACATATTGCCTTATTGTGAATTTTATTGTATGGGTATAAAGTATGAGATACGACGTACATACGTATGTAAGAGACACGTTAATCCTGACCGTTTGTTTCCAGAAAGCTGGCTGTTCGGGGATTATACACGTGATTTCTTTGGTAGGTAAAATATGTGATAATGTGACTAAAAGTAGCAGTTGTTTAGATATATATATATATATATATATATTACTTGACCTCCAACTTTATCGGAGCCTATATGTACGGGTTACTCTTTCATTCCAGTTCTCGCTTGTATTCTTCTCGTACTTTCATTCTTCATACAGTTCTTTCTTGCATTCATCTTTCTCGCTAATCGTGGGTGGGATTCCCACCTATCATATCAGTGATTAACTATTCTACATAATTTTATTTTCTTGTTTCTTTATTTCTTTATTTTGCATGCATGTTTTTCAGGAGGGGAAGGTGAAACAAGGTATACAGTTCATTTTATTGTTTGACATTGATTTCTTATCTTAGTAATATGTTTAATTTCCTAATAAATAAATATTGGGGACACCTTACACAGATCAACTTAGTCAGAAATAATGTTTAAACATAACTACTGTCCACATATTTCTTCTAATTATGTGGTGCCTTATTTCGTGCACTAACACTAAGTTTAGGTCCAGGATTCCAAACTTATTTATAATGTCGGTCAGGAGTATTATTGGCACTTACATACCTACATGCAATCACGCCTGTATCCCATAAAGCGGTAGGCAGAGCACATGAAACTACTTAAGCTTCAGTGCCACTCTTGGCAAGTAAGGGGTTGAAAGAAAATGAAACTGTGACATTGCAGTGACAGGTTGCCAGCCACTGCCTCTCGCCTACGCCACAATTTAACCCATATCCCACAGTCGCCTTCTACAACACCCACGGGAAGAAAGGGGGTGGTGAAATTCTTAACCCGTCACCACACAGGCAACAAACTACACATTATTTAAGTAACTGCAATGTACGATATTTATTATATTAAAGTTATGATATACCCACCTACCTTCTTACATAACAAGCACCTAGGCTCTAAATTAGGCTGTTCCTTGTACCTAAGGGTAAAAGTTATCAAGGGATATGTACATATATTGAAGTTGAAGCAGCCGTAGGCGAAATAATATACAAGTTTAAAGCATTGTACAATTCGTGCCATCCACGAAGACGCGCAGAACTGTTAAAACTTACCTTTGATAATATGCCTTATGCATCAAGGCGCGCGTCTTTATTAATGACACGATGTATACATTGTAACGGTTTGTATAAAAGGGCTTATGTCCTATAAAATGTAAAGGAGGTTAAGTCCTTTTATTGGGTTGGTAAGAAAGTAATGAGCGAATTTTTATTTAATTTATTATTTTAATCATTTATCAAAAATATAACGGCCTTCGTTATCTACTACTTGTCTCCATCGTTCTGGTAAAGAATGAATAGCATCGGCGAAGAAGTTCTTAGGTTTAGATTCAAAAAACTCAGCTATGTACTGGCGTAGATGGGCTTGATCATCGAACTTTTTTTCATTCAAGGCATTGCTTAGCGATCTGAACAATGCGTAATCTGTAGGTGCCAAGTCTGGAGAGTACGGTGGATGAGGTATCACTTTTCCAACCTAGCTCCAATAGCTTTAGCCGAGTCACTTTTGCAATGTGTGGGCGAGCATTGTCGTGTAAGAAAAAAACTTTAGCATGCTGTGGACGATTCTGACAGATTTTTTGGTTTAAATTTTCACCGGTCGACCAGACTTAGGTTGATCTGATAATGAAAAGTCGCCACTACGAAACCGCTGGAACCATCGTTTCGCCGTGGCCTCAGACACAACTTCAGGAGCAACACGCTGACATATATTACGCACTGCTTCGGCGGCTGAATGGCCAGACTGAAATTCATATAGTAAGCAATGCCTTACATGCACTTTTAATTCGTCCATTTTCTTCCTTATATTAGCTCGGCGACAGCTAGTGAATGACTGACGAGAAACTGTGCGACTCGCCCTTTATATACTTTCGACCATAGAAGATTCTAGAACTCTCTCAAAAATTTTATGTGGAATTCAATCGATCGCTCATTACTTTCTTACCAACCCAATAGAATGGCCGGAAGCGTTTAATGTAACTTTGTAAAGACGAATGTAGTTCCAATTGCGTTAAGAGTTAACGTAAGTCAAAGTTCACCCTTTGTAATAAGCAGTCTTCGTAACCTATGGATATTTGCAACGTTAGGAGTGTTCACTTGAACAATATTTTTGAGAACCTTCGACAGAACCCAGTTTTAAAAGTTTAAAAGCAGTTTTATTTTCTTTCTTACAGTAAGCGGTAATGTAGTAAGTATATTTTACTGAAGGTACATAATATAGTACAATCGCGATAATCCGGCTTTATTGCTGACACAGAGGTACCAGATTAATGGAAAATTCGGATTCTACTGGAAATGATCGCGTCAATTAATAAATTTAAGAGTTATGTAAAGCGTGTACTCATTTCCAAAGCTTATTATACAACACAAGACTACATGAATGATAAAACAACGTGGGATTAATTTTTACTCGAAATGGTTTATTATTTTTTATGCTTTTATTATTATTGTTCATGAAATTGATATTGTATTTTTTTTAAATATTCTAGACATGTATTTTTATATGTATATACATATACCTAATTATATGTATTTATATTTTTTAACGATTATTTTTATATGAAATTGTATATTATAGACTCAATTTTATTATGAACAATAACTACAACAATAAATTGCTCTGATAATTAGGGTAGATTAAGATCATAATATAATTATATGTAATGAACTATTCGTAAGAGCTTGTAATTAGGCCTACATGAATGAATATATTTTGAATTTGAATTAGCCATTCTTCATGTATTTTCATATTTTTTTATATGTCGTATAAAAAGACTGCGCTAAAATAATAAATTCAAAATATGTAAATTATCTGGTTATTTTTATCCACTTAAAGTGAAGTCACACTGGTAATTTTACGCATAGATCTGGTAAAATTGCACTTGAAATTATCACTTGAATCTCTATTTTAGTGCCGGATTAGTGGACATCTCGGACCACCGAAGTGCCGGATTATCGAGATTGTACTGTAATTATAATATGTAATTGGGAAATATACTTATATATCCTTTGTAAAACCTTCGTTCGTAGACAAACCTATCTTGTTTTACCTTTCCTAGAAGTTGTCTTTACAAACTTGCTTCCATAATTTTAACGCCTAACGAGACAACTGACGCGCACGTTTTAGCACAAAAAAACTCTCAAAATTAAGTCCTATAAGCTGTAGCCTCTTGAGATGTCGATCTGGCTATTAGCACGTGGTCTTCAATAAGCGAAAACAGATGTGGCGAAATAGTTTGGTCAAGTGTGAGAGCTCAAGATCCAAGGGTTCCGTACAAAGGAACATAAATAAAATTAGGTACTCGAATTTCCTACTTCCTGAAATTTCCACTAAAATTTAAAGTATGAGAAAAAACTTAATAAGTATGTTTCAATAGACTAAATAACTAGACTCTTATCTAAATTGACACAATAAATGATTGTCTTATGTAATATTTGACATAAGAAACCATTATTTAACCATTTTGGGTATTAAAGGTGTACGATGACTTCGTATTTTTAATTGAAAAATGTGAGTAATTTTTTTTAAATGTTGGTCACCGAAAACGCTGTCGGCCGTGTGATGACGTCATAGAATTCATGTCAAGTCAATCACTGACATAATGACCTTTGTGCTTCGTACTTAAAGTGTCAGAAAGTGTTGTTTTCGCACTGAATGACTGCATTCACACAAAATTTATAGATGATATGGCTGATGTTGTTTTTGCCTGATTACGTAAAAGTATTCTTTAAAAAAAAATTTTTGCGGTTTATAAGTCTAAATAAAATATAGTGATATTTTTTTAGGTTAATTGGACAGTATGTAATAAATTTACTAGAGTTATCAGGCCGATAAATTTCGCTTGTCCCTTTCCGACGTCAGTGTGATAGAAAGGGACAAACGGGCTTTATCGGCTTAATAACTTTAGCTTTATTGAACGTTTATGAAAAAGGGGGAAGATATTTAGAATAATAGGTAAGTACCCTATCTATCTGAATAACAGATCCCCGCCCAACAGAACCCTAAAACATTGAGCAAGACTTGCCGCGTAAAATTATAGTTGTCATGGAAATTAGAACCTTACTTGAATACAATAAGCAACATATTTATATTACTATATTTTATAAAACACGCACGTTAATAAGACCGGACAAAGTATCAATATTTTTTCCAAATTTTCAAGTGTCTCGACTTCTTGGTATAATAAATGGCATATTCTTAGATAATTTGGAAAAGTGTGAATTCTCGTATAAATCCACACCTTTTAAGAGGTCCTTCCGGAGAATTTAGTGGTTCCCAGAGGTCCGATTGACATTGACAAGTTTTGAAATGACAAATTTTTGTATGCTTATTTCTCGGGACAGACATTTATTATAATGATATCCGGATACATTCGAGGAAGTTGGTACTGCGGAAGTTTGAACTAACGGGAAATGGGAATTTCGATTAAGATAACTAACAGTTTTACAAATAATTAATTATTATTTGTGGACGGTAAAAGTTAACTTACTTTTTTAACGGATAACGAAGTTAACTGTTAAAATGATTGTTCATACAATACTTGTCACTGCTGACAGTGACTCAGAACACAGTATAATAAAAAATACTATCGTACAGTATGGCCACTCCCGCTACCTGCTGAAAGTGCCGCCCACCCCGTCTCGGTTACCTCACAGTTAGCACCTGTCAAAAAAGCGCGAACAGTCGACCTGTCATATCGCACTCATACAAGCATGGTACGCGTTCACCTACACGAGCTTAGAATGTGTGGTAAGAACGCGCCTCTTTCATATATTTGATCGCCAGTGTCCGAGATGTGCCAGTCATCTGAGAATATTTAAAAAGTTGGTTTAAGATGGTCGCGTATTTTCTTTTGTTATTTTTTAATGGGACATTACTTTAAAACAAATATTTTGTTAATATTTGGAGTAGGTAACTATAGAGTAGGGAACCAATGTTACTGTCTATTTATTTTATAATCGCAATGCACTTGCACTGATACCGGATATCCTGACCGCTTACAGAAAATAATGTCAAAAAAGACAACTGAATACCCCACAAAATTAGATTTAGATGTAACAAACAAGTTCATCTATTTGTATGGCGGCCGAGCGTGTCCGATTTTGTACTGAAGTTGTTACTTGCCTGTGATTTTAAATATGTCTCAGGGACTCGAGTGTTCATAATGTTTATGTTGTTGCAATTAAATATCACGTATCGAGGCATATTAATGTTTCTGTTGACTACAACTTACAAAAATTGACGCCCGAAAGCTGCAAGCTGCGATTAAAGACGGACAACTCAGTGGATTTTACTGAGTTCATTTGACACGCTAAGTAGATACGTTTGCTTGATCTATGGTTGATGTGACGTTTATGGAATATCCTGTAGTAATAACCCGATACCTTGTGTTTACCACTTTCTGATTTGTTTTGATAGTTTTTTTCTTTTAATTCGGTGGAATTGACGTAACGTTAAGTGATTTATTTGAGTCTGGTGGGGTAAATTCGTCTATTGGAGATATCTTCTAAACAGATCATTCTAGAAGTATTGCAACCCTCTACGTTCGAAGTATGGTTACCAAACTTTAACTTTATATGTCTATCATAGTTCTAATTCCATTTTGAAAATATCAGTTGGCCTTAAAATAGATTATTCATAAAGGCTGTATGAACAGTAATTGCCATTTACAAGTCCTAATAATAATTACCACACCTAATACTGTAAAGCAACTCAGTACCGTCTTGAATGGAGTAATATCTGTTGAGTTAGAGGAAGCGCCCGGAATAACGATTCCCGGAACGTTATTGTGTAATAATTACTTATACCGCACTTCGCTGCGTTCCGGTAAGGGAAGTATGGAGACGGACTGTTTTGTTTCATAATAAAATATAGTCACATTAGTATCACTGCTTTGTGCGACAGTTTTATAAAAAACTTTATCATTAAAATTATAAAGAACCGGAGATGGACTGTCAGTTTGGAGTAAGTTATTGTGCTGTATTAGAAAAGAGCTACCCGCCCAGAAAATTTTAATAAGTTTGAATTCAATAAGTTTGCATATGAGAGTTACCTAGACTGTAATTTCGTTACTGTTAGCTGCAAGGTGCTACTTGCTTGTGCAATATTCCAGTATCTAGCGTGACATGTGCGTGATAAATTGTATTCTCTTACCTACGTCATATTCTTAGCTTTATCTACATCTTTTTCCGATGAGTCTAGTCTATTTGGTGAAGAATCACCTAGGTAATCAAAAGTCCGTTTCCATGCTATATTAGCACAGCGTCGATAGACAGACGCTCCCGGGCCGCCATAACTCCCTGTTCCTGCCGCAATAATCGCCTAACACACTGTTGTGCATCGCTTAGTGTTTACGCTGAAATTATACTAAAGCACTAGACGAATAAAATTATACAGAAATCTAATTAAAACCCGAATGGGACGTAAAAAATTTAAAGAAAATGTTATTTTCAGACAAAAATGTAACCTCATACCCTAGAAATTATCTAGGTGCACTCTATCCAAAATCAGATTTGATTAAGTATCCTTATTAATGAGGTATAATACTACTAATATACTAAATCAGGCTGTTAAGACCTAGGTCTTAATTAGCAAAGAAAAACCGGCCAAGAGCGTGTCGGGCCACGCTCAGTGTAGGGTTCCGTAGTTTTCTGTATTGTTCTCAAAAACTACTAAACCTATGAAGTTCAAAACAATTTTCCTAGAAAGTCTTTATAAAGTTCTACTTTTGTGATTTTTTTCATATTTTTTAAACATATTGTTCAAAAGTTAGAGGGGGGGGAGACGCACTTTTTTTTTCCTTTAGGAGCGATTATTTCCGAAAATATTAATATTATCAAAAAACGATCTTAGTAAACCCTTATTCATTTTTAAATACCTATCCAACAGTATATCACACGTTGGGGTTGGAATGAAAAAAAAATATCAGCCCCCACTTTACATGTAGGGGGGTACCCTAATAAAACATTTTTTTCCATTTTTTATTATTGCACTTTGTTGGCGTGATTGATATACATATTGGTACCAAATTTCAGCTTTGTAGTGCTTACGGTTACTGAGATTATCCGCGGACGGACGGACGGACAGACAGACATGGCGAAACTATAAGGGTTCCTAGTTGACTACGGAACCCTAAAAATGAAAGAGGTTAAGGGTGCAAAATAGAGTTTTCTGTTGAGACAATGATCGGGCCCGTGTGGTGACAGGTTAAGAAGTTCACCACCCCCTTTCTTCCCGTGGGTGTCATAAAAGTAGGCTTTGTGATATGGGTTGAATTGTGGCGTAGGAGAGAAGCTGGCAACCTGTCACTGCAATGTCACAATTTCGTTTTCTTTCAACCGCTTATTTGTCAAGAGTGGCACTGAATCTTGAGTACCTTTTCATATGCTCTGCCTATACTTTTATGGGATACAGGCGTGATTAGTATCAATGATCGCAAGGGCAATGAGTACCCACTTACTAATACCTTTTTACATCATCATCATTATCATAAACTTAAGTGTTAATTTCTTGTAGGTGGAGTATTTTTCAGCTTTTTCATTATGTGCCAGATCTTTGACTCTTCGATACGGCCCCTACTTTTTCTTTTACTTGGTCCATGTAGCTGCGTCTGGGCTTTCCTCGACCTGTCTTGCGTCCTAACCGTCCCTCCAGAATAGTTATAAAAAGGTGGTCATGTAACATCAAATGTCCGATCGTTTTTCCGCGTCTATTTTCAATAGTTTTCAGGATGACTCGTCTTTCATATACTCTTCGTAACACCTCTTCATTCGTAATCTTATCTCTCCAACTAATTCCTTCCAGTCTCCAGCACCATTTCAAACGCCTTCTTTTTAGATGCTACTTCAAATTGTTCCCCACGCTACTTTAAATTCGTAAAAAAACAGTAACAATATTTCTCTAGACATTCGAGACTAATAAGTCATCTCAAAAACCCCTTGCACCCGGAAGGGTGCGTTCCAAATCATAACACAAAAGAAAATACGGTTATTTTACACCAATGCGGTAGATTATCTTTTATGCTCAGAATCAACAGGAAGCATTGAAATGGGGCATGTAACCTACACTTATTATTGGCGTACAGGGGGTGCATAAATTTCTAAAGTAAACAGAAGGGTTGGAGAAATGGAAGTAATTTGCTGTTTTTTTAATTGGGAGCTGGCGCGTGGTTTTTGTATCGTGAATTCAAAAAGAGATAAAAATTAAAGTAATGTAACAGGGTTATGATGTTACTTTGATTTGTCTGGGTGTTCAAGGACGATTTTTAGGTATGAACATTTTTTTTTGTATTTTAACGCCGAGTGTTGAATTGAAAACAAGCAAGCGAAAGGATTCTATAATTGAACCACAAGCAAAGTGAGTGGTTCGAGATCCTAAACTTGACGAGTTTTTCAACACACGAGAAGTAAAATACATTTGGTACATAATGGTGGTAAATCCTCTTCATCCACTTTTATCAATTTTAAAGCAGAAAATTTTACTATATTCAAAGTCAAATTACTTTATCCACTAGTGGATTAAATGCGTGTTTACCTCCTGGCATTGAAGGATAAAACACGTGTTTCCGAGGTAGTGAGGGGAAAATAATATTTTCAATGTGTTTATTTTCTTGTATGCTGTGTTTCAAGTTTCAATATTGTAGAATAATAATAGCAAATAAAATACCAACATATTAAAAACAATGAATATTAAAAAGTAACCTTGGCACTTTAATAATTTTAAAACCTTATCGATAAAACCTCATCAATTTCGGAACAATCACAAACAACTCGAACGAAAAATTAAAAAATTAGTCGCGGACACAGCCAATAAAAAAATTGTTAAAAAATTGCCTACGCACAACAGACTGTCGTAGAACTAAGAATAATAGACCGGTTTTAAAATCTTTTCATACTTTAAAAAGCCCCCCTTGAGGTACTTTAAATAATCCTTGATTTATTACCATGCACCCTACTGCAGAACTGACGTCCGTATTACACCTTTACTTTGTATTGAGTAGATACCTATATACTTAATACTTACTCTGTACGTTTAGGCTTTTAACAAAACGTTTTAATTTACCCGCAACTGATATAAGGAGCCTTTTTAGGGTAGATTTTGTTTACATTTATGTAATACCTAACTTAAGATACCAGCACCAGAGAGTCTAGAGAAGCTCACAATCACGGGACGCATGGCAAGGAAGCGAAGAAGTGGAAGCATGGGCACGCGTAGGGCAGACAGAATAACGTCTGTGACAAAGACCACTTTGCAGGTTAGCATGCACCGGGCCCAGGATCGAGTGGCGTGGAGAGAACTGGTGAAGAGCATCCACATTCGTCACGTCCCTCAGCCATGAGGATACGACAAAGAAGAAGGAGAACTTAAGATACAGACTTATATTGTTAGGATAGTTAGTTATCTAGGTATAGTATAAGTTTAGTCTAGATACAATGTAAGTTTCCAAAATTCTCTAATTTTCTAATTTTTACATTTTCACTTCGGAAACTTTCCATACTTTGTATGAACAATTGCATGGATGGAGACTTTCCATATCATAAAAAATTATCTTTTTTTTTTCGTGAAAGTTTCGTGATTTTTTCAAGAATGTTTTTGGAAAGTTCCCGCAACTTGCACATCACTAGATGTAGTTATCTCTCTTTGTTATAAGAATACAGGAGAGCGAATGAAACTACAATTTGCTACCGAGCATCGATGAGTGACTCCTTCTCTACGCACCCTGGGTCTCTACTAAGTCTAGCCACTCGTACAATCTTTGACGCTCCTTGGGGAACGATAATAATTGTGCAATTGGCTCTGTCGCGTTAATACGAGAGAGTAATAGAGAAAAGATAGCTACCTTACACTACAAAGTGTCAACCATGGTACTCTTGCATAGACGGCCTGATATCATTTTGTTACCGGTCTGGTAACAGCTTGCAAATTAGTGCACCTAAAAATTGTCCGTATTGTCACTTCTACAAACACTGCGGTCTAGCGTTAATTTCGCGCAATACCGCTCGTTTACATAGGGCTGTTTACTCTGTTGTCGACTTGGGACTGTTATGAAAAATCCAGAACAATATGACGGTCATATTTGTGTAGTTTAAGCCAGGTTACTTTGTCGAATAATAATAATTGTGGTCTAGAAATGCTTTGCTAAATAAAAGTGTAAGGGGTTTTTGTCTGTGTTTTTTATTATTTCTTAGGTGTATTGTATTTATGTTATAATTATGTTAATAATATCACAAAATATGAATTGTCAGATACAACTAATTAAATATAGGAGTAAACTATTAAAAAAATACAAATAAGTACCTCTCTCATTTCTGAATCCAAACACGTCACTTCTGATTCATAATATTAAATTTCAGTGTGTAGACAAAGTGCTAAATCGCTAACGTTTCATAATTTAAAAAAAAACGCAACTGTCGCAAAAATAAATGAGATAAAATTACACAAAGTATTTCGTAGCGTAAGTTATCATCACCTTTAATAGCCTTTAATAAGTTTTTTTTCTGTCCACCATTTTTATATGACTTGAGGTATTTTTTGTCATAAGTTACCGTTATTATCTCTTAAATTTTGGTTGTGCAATGTCATTCTGGCTAAACTTTAATCAATGGGCATCTGCAGAAACTGAAACAATGCCGTCTGCACGACGGTTTCCATTAAGAAGTCCGGACATTTAGGCTAAGCGGCGATCTGGAAACTTGGAGCAAATTCCCCATGAAACTCCCTGGCGTCATGGGGTGTAAAGTGACAGTTAGTGTGCAGAGACTACCTAGCAATAAAGACTGCCAAAGCATTGGTTGCTAAAGTAGATTCTCGGTTTGGCCATGGAAAAATATCGGGATAACGCAAGAAAAAAAAACGTTGAAATTGATAATTATAAAATTATGCTAAGAAGAGATCTTATGTTTTAATGTTTTAATGTTTATTTGGGCACAAACGGTACATGTTTCTTATAGCTAAAGTAAATACATAATTTATGAACCAATACAGTTAGTTATTGCTAAAGAGTGGTCTCATCCAGACAACTTCCGGGTGTCCTGTCAATAACAGGAATGATTTGAAATTAGTAAACTGAAGTTGCGTAACTCTTATTTGAAACAGTTTCAGTAGGCTTTTGTAGTCTATGAGTTACTTGTCTCTGGTGTAAGTTAAAGCAAGCAATCCGTATGTAAATGCTGCAACGTTGCTGCATATTAATTTAGCATTTACACCGTCTGGTGCGAACTAGCCCGTTAACTTTTATTGACGTGTAAACTGCCCGATCATTGTTATGATAACTGTTGTTGCAGTAAACTCAGCATCACATTAGTCACTATCATCATCAGCATCATCATAATTTTCATCATTATCGATATTATTTACACCGTCTTTATTGCATTAAACTAAATATCATATTGATCATTATCATCTTCTTTACCATTGGTCGTCATCGTCACCATTTACACAGTCTGGTGTAAATTAGCCACTTTAACTTTTAATCTGTCAGAACATTGTACTCAATATTAAATATAGGTAAGTAGATAAATAGATAAAGAACAGTTTAATTTAGTCTCACTTCTTTCTTTGGACTCACTGGTAACTTTCATGTGTTTGTTCCAGCATTTTTAAAAAGTCGTTGATATAGATATGGGAACAATTCAAATTGTTCTTAACAAATATTTTGATTTGTGTAAGTAGTCACACTACTATATATAAATTAAAAATCGAAATAAGATGTCATATATTAAAGAAAAAACGACGGACACCGCCAGTGGCGCAGGCCGGATTCGAACCGGCGTCTTTAGCAATCAGGGCCATGAACCCCTAGGCCACCCCGTTACAGCGGAAGCCGTCGAAATTTCTAGAAATATATATCGTAGATTTATAAAAATTCAGTTTACATGTACCTGTAGAGCGTTTCAAGTTTAACATGTTTTGCAGAAAAATAGTTCTAAACCATTATTTATTTCACAAAAATAATAACAATTTAAACCCACTAATAACACGTATTAGCAAAAAAATAACGACCTATAAAATGATTTCAAAACACACTCCACAATATGACCACTCGAAGGGATCATAACCCCTACAAAATCTGAACCGGTTCATATTTCACAAATACGAGTGGGTATGTCACACCTTTCGGTAATAACACCGATATTTAACTATCCTTTGATAGACCTTATACTCTTTGTGATACAATTGAAAGTATACTAGTTGGTGGTGTTAATTTTGCTTTTAACGCAATGCTCATGAATGAACATGAAGAATTAGCCGTATAAAGGGGTGATAAAGAATTGCTGGTTGAGCTTAAATGTGGACGTAATGTTTGAAGTGTGTCGAAGCTTAAAATAATTCAATTATTTTTAAAAGGTGCAGAATGTGAGAGTAGGTATTTTGAAGTTTGCATGCGAATATTTCATAGCTGTTGTAGATCAGAATATTATTTGATCCAAATTGATGCTTGAAATTTTATCGCATTGATTTGATATAAAAAATATTGTCTTAAGCAACCCAAAGATTCATCATCAAACAATATTGGCATAACAGTAGGATTCAAGAGACATATTCTTGTAGTCAGATGTAAATTTATATTATGACTGTAACTGCTACAAGTTGCGTTCGTGTTATACATATATTGAAAAATTTCAGTTTTTAAAAATAAAGGAATGTCTTCTTCAAGTAACATGAGCCAGCATAAGGATTTAAGCTAGTTTCCCTCCAGGGCCTGACTTATCTTTCCCCCCTGTATAATGTTCCGGGCTGCACTCCCATTTACTTTGTTTATATTAATGTGAAGGCATTCATGTTAATAACGCAAAACCTATCAAATAATATTTCTAACATGTTTAGCATAGGATATTAGCATGAAACATCTTTGCTTTGATCACCAAATTATGTATTATTTATGAGCTTTAAAGGTATTTGACTCGAGTTCATCGTTCCAAGGAAAATATTAACATACTTAACAAATTCCTTAAGCAGGAAGTCAAAATGGAATATAGAAATAAATCAATAGTCGTCAAAAAAACTGCGACCCCTAACAGATGCATAGCACCCTTAGGCACATGTCACACCGACCACCAGCGAACGCGAAATCCTACTTAATCCAGCGCATTGTATATTATGATCGGAGGACTTTGTACTAATACTTAACATGTGGCGTGTGTCGCGATAGTCGCATGGAGGATTTCTGGAGCAGATTGATGTGTTTTGGCAAATGTTATCTGTTTTTTGACATCATGTGTTGCTACCAACACTACAGAAGCTAGGATCGTCAAAATCGTAATAGAAATATTGAAAAAATTACTTTCAAGTATGGCTCACAAGAAATAAGCATTTGGACATGTGATTGTTGCGGAAGTTGCAGCAACAAAATGTTTTATCATTATCAATTATTTTATTACGAATATTTTTTACAACTTTTTAGAATCCTACCCTAAACTAACTATCGTAAAATAACGCTTTACCTTCTACTTAGTAACTGTATGAATCCTATTCCAATTCAATTAAAATTATTTTTTATTGAAATAGGCTTACAATAAGAATAGAATATAATAGAATAGAATAGAATATTTTTTATTCAAAAAGCACACAGATAATAAACAATTTTACACTGACAGAACACACTAAGCACTTTTAAATAGTTTAAAATGTACAATTAACATTTTATTCAAATTTCTCTATAGCTTCTTCTAATTTTTGTGGTTTTCTTTTCAAAAGTGAGATTTTACCAGTCAAAATAGTTTCTGTTTTTATAGTATAGTGTTCATGTTTAAGTGTTCTTGTTCTAGCGGCAAATACATTGAAAAAATCGTCGCCCTAGCTTCCTCACATTGAAACTCAAGCTCACCAACTACAATCACGAATGTCATCAGTGTCATCACAAAAACTCTCATGCGCAACATTTGGTGTATTTTTTCGATCTGTCCTAAGCCAAGGATGACGTTAGACAAATAAAAAGTTACAAATTGACGTTTCCGCTCCCGGGTCTCCCGGTATCATATATAAAACTGTCTAACACTTTATTTCAAATGTAATAAGGTTCAATGATGATCATGGGCATTGGTAAACAGAACGGCATGTTTCAAAAGGCAAAAAAGTTTTAGTGTAATGTTTCAATTTGGGAACTAATAGATCCATCATACACGATGTCATAAGTCTAAAAGGTGCAAGAGGAGTGCCTGAGTAACCCAGAGTTTTTCTCTTCCTTAATTTTATTAATATACAGTAGGAAGAAGCTTTTTTTTTTACACTAGGACTACTTGAGTGGTAAAGAAGCATACGGTCCGTCTGATGGTAAGCAGTCTTCATAGCCTAAGGACGCCTGCAACTCTTCATGTTTCCGATTCTAATCTCAAACCTCAAACAAGCTTAACCCTTCGTCTGTGTGTGTCAAAAATTGTCATAAAAAATTAACTTTGATATAATTTTTTAAAGCCATTGCCTTATGTTAGGATCCTTAACAAACACAGACGAAGGGTTAATACACATTGGCAAGAACACAACACTAAGAGTAGAGTCTATCTGAGATTTTTTGTAAGGTAATAGTTCTTTCCAGTTGGGTTTTGCTGTCCAGAATGACATTAGCTGTTTTGTGCAAAACAAGACATTCACATACAAAGCTCATACAATCTCTCTTTTGAAGTTAAACCACATACCCAGGAACGACATCTAATTTACCTAAGGCCCACTTGCACCGACCACTTAACTCAGGGTAAGTGGGATGTCATCTATCAAATTCCATATAAAAGTGGTGGGTTAACCCTCGGGTTAACCCTACATTTTAGTTGGTGCAAGTGGCCCTAAGTGTTGTGTAATATTCTCCTACTTAATAGCTTTGTACTCGATCGAGCAAGTACCTCTATGTACATAGAGGTAGTTGCTCGATCACCATCGAAACATACCTATTACATGATCATATCCTATTTCACATAATTACATGAAACATACCTATTACATGATCATAACTTCTTGCTAATTCAACGCATCTCTCTAGAGATTCTATATGTCCAACTTAGTGTTTACAGAACACAGTTTACCCTATACCCTAAGTCTCCCAAGCCATTTTCTTAATTAAAATCCTGAATGTTTCAACTCGACTGTTTAAGTCACCGCCGATGCCCGATGACCATCGCGTCTAAACGGTTAATGAAAATCGGTTTCGTCGTTGCATACAGAGAGGCAATTTACTGAAACGGTCGACCGACTAAATGGACTAAGAGCCCAGAGACGCCAGACCTTCCTCGTTTTCTCAAGGATGAAACTTGGGCATAATGTAGAGTTCGTATCGACGTTTAATGTCTGCATATTAGTTCGGCCCGTCAGCCATTTTTTTTCTATAAGGTTTTTCCAAAAAAAAACACCTACTTTTCTTAAAATCTCAAGGCTGATTTTAAGAATAAGAATAAGAATAAGAATAAGAATCGTTTTATTTGCCAAAAACAGTAAACAGTATTTTCATAAACGTAATAGAAAAGGAATTGATAATCATCAATTCCGGACCATTTCCACCGGCGGTAATTTTTACCAGACGCTTGAAAGTCTCTCTAACACCGTAATTTCTCAAGTTACGGCCGGTGCAAATAGCTAGGAAAGTTAAATGGTGGTTATCCTCCTTGCGCCATTTGCGTCTCCGGCATTTGCCACAGCTCATGAGTGCCTCGGGTCCGCTCTGACAACTAATTCCAAGATTTGGCGTAGGCACTAGTTTTACGAAAGCGGCTGCCACATGACCTTCCACCCCGAAGGGTAACTAGGCCTTATTGGAATTCGGTTTCCTCACGATGTTTTCCTTCACCGAAAAGCGACTGGCAAATATCAAATGACATTTCGCACATAAGTTCCGAAAACTATTTGGTACGAGCCGGGGTTGGAACCCGCGACCTCCGGATCGAAAGTCGCACGCTCTTACCACTAGGTCAACTGCAGCGCTAACTTAAAAAAAAAACCGTATATCAAAAAAATGGCCGACTAGCCGAACTAGCAGACAATGCAGACATTAAACGTCGATACGAACTCCACATTATCCCAAAGTTTCATCCTTGAAAAATGAGGAAGGTCTGGCGACTCTGGGCTCTTAGTCCATAATGCCTCCAACCTTACCGAGAGAACTTCATCTCTATCTGGCTGAAGTAAGAGCGCAGTACCGATGCATTTAATAGTTAATGATTATGCAAATACGCAAGCCCTAGGAGTATTTAGGTCCGATATCTTCAGAGTGATAAATTGATAATGCAAACATGTTTGAGCGTTTAGTGACTATTTATGATAAACATGACAAAGGGATTATCGATTGATATTCAAATTGAGATTATCAATACAAATATTATAAATGGAAAAGTGTGTGTCTGTTTGTTTTTGCGTCTTTCACGGCAAAACGGAGCGACGAATTGACGTGATTTTTTAAGTGGAGATAGTTGAAAGGATGGAGAGTGACATAGGCTAGTTTTTATCTCTTTCTAACCTCTCAAGATCCTAAAATGGGGGGTGGAAGTTTGTATGGAACATTCCGTAACTTTCGAATTGAACGCGAGCGAAGCCGCGGGTAAAAGCTAGTAGGTAATAAATGTTGCTGTTTGTTTATGAGCGATTTTTGTCAAAGAGCCAGAGGTTGAATCTTTTAAGGCATATTTCTGTGCTTCCACAGGTCAAGTAGTTTTTAGCAGTTTCGTTTTTGACGTTAATGATGTAGTGGTATGTGGACGTGCATACAAATGAATAATTATGGAGGCTCGAACAATCTTGCTTGCATGAAATTAAGCGCCTTGCACGCTCCTCATTAGAGCTTCTGTTAGTACATTCCTGGTACAATAGAACCTCGGTAACACGAACCACAAAAAAACCCCAGTTAACATGAATTTAAATGATTTTGCTTCCATCTAGACTCCCAAAACCTCTAAAATTAAATCAACCCGATAAGGACCAAGTAAACAAAGATTCGATTATTCAAGTTTTTTAAATTTTTTTAGAATAACCTATCCACAAGATTAAAATTTTGAAAAAACCCCCGACCCCGATATAGTGGACCGATTTTCATGAAACATGGCTAAGAACACTCCCGACTAACTCCGCTTTCAGACAAAAAAAAAATCTAAATCGGTTCATCCACATACGATGCCACAGAAAAACACACGGACAGACAGACAGACAGACAAACAGACAGACAGACAGACGGACAGACAGACGCGTCAAACTTATAACACCCCGTCGTTTTTGCGTCGGGGGTTAAAAAAAAATTAACACTACATGTCGAAAAAAGAATCGTATTATTTCTCTACTTCTATAACTCAAAAGAGACATGACTTTACTTCCTACGTTTCTATAATTACTATACCATGCGAAGAGATTTTTTCGTGTTGTATCCCTATAACCCTCAAGAACCTCCCTAAATCGATACTCTCTAACGCCGTGGCTTGCATGGGCGACGGTCGCGCGATGGTCGCGCGACGGCGATGCGACGCATACGAAATCAAACCTTATCGAAATGGAAGTATGAGACGCGACGGCGACGGTCGCGCGACCGTCGCCCGCGCAAGACACGGCGTAAAAGATGAACCCTCGTTAACACAACATTTTTGGCGTTTCATTTTAGATTCTTGTTATCGAGGTTTCGCTGTATATGCATTTTTAGCAAGAGACGGAATGGCGGGAATGCGGGTCCGTTACTGACGTTCGTGTAATTTATACTCGAGTATTTAGTATTAGAATTCTAGATGTGTAATCTAAAACCGATGAAAATATCTCGGAGTATTTCAAAACAAGTTGCAGAAAATTTGCTGAAAGTTTACTTCGATCGCTGTGAAAGATGTACCTACAAACAGTAATAAGTAACTCTTTAGATTTTTTTTGGATTTATCCTATTGTGGTGTTAATGTTTATTAAATTAAGCTTTTCATAAATAATATTTTTATACAGAAAAGATACCTATCCTTTATTGATTCAAATTATTTAGTAAAAATTAAAATTTTGAAAAATCCCCGACCGCGACATAGTAAACCGATTTTCATGAAACGTGACTAAGAACACTCCCGACTTACTCAGTTTTCGGACAAAAAAACACTAAATCCAAATCGGTTCATCCGTTCGGGAGCTACGATGCCACAGACAGACAGACAGACACACACACAGACCGTCGTTTTTGCGTCGGGGATTAAAAAAAATGGAAACCGGCAACTTGTGTGTAAATAAGGGTCGGTTGCACCAAACCGTAAGTTACCGAATTTTTCATCCGCAATTTTTTTTTTATGGGAATTTCCATAGACTTCTGCTGCGTCTTGTTGATGTATCTGTGGTTGATGCAACAGACCCATTTATGACTGACCCTAATATGTACCTATACTCTGTCAAACAAGTCTGTCAGTAAATAAGAACAAAGAAAACTATATGCATCCTTTTCTTTAGGGTGCTAGAGAAAAGGATACCTATAGTTTTCTTTGTTCTTATTTACTGAGACTTGTTTGATAGAGTATAGTTTGTTGTATCAAAATCACTCTTGACAAATAATTCTTTTCATCTCAACTTCGATGTAGGTAAAGTTATGTAAGTAATTCATTTGACATCCAACCCCACTTTCTCAACTTTGACAGAGAAATTATGAATTTATTCAAATTATCGATTCAGGCCTCGACCATATTTGTATTCAATTGACAATATTTTACGATACTTAAACGTCATTTTGGTCGTTCAGTAGCCGGTGCCTGTGGAGAAATAGCTATAAAATTCTACATAAATTGACATAGTCTCATAAAACCTTGTACACAATGATTTGATTCTTTTATTAAACAACACCTAGTAAAATATCGTAGAATATTTTCCTTAGATTTGTTTGCGTTCTTCGCTTAATATTCAAATGAAGTTTGTAGGTGTTTGGTTACATTATTTAAAAGTCATTCGTATGGAATTGATGATTTGATTGAATTTACATAAGTAATTATTATTATGACGCTTAGAAGTTTGAACAGTTTTTTGTCATGTTTTTTAATTTAGTTAATCTTCTTTAGTTTAGAAAGCTATAATTTAAGAATTTTAAAAAGTAAGTCAATAGAGTGGTACCTACGGAAGACGGAAAACATGCTGCGCCGACCACAAATGACTGGTATAAGGGCAAGCAAATGATGACTATGAAAGTACAAGGGTCATTTTGCATCAACCAAGTCAAATCATCAAACAGACACGTCAACGTCTCGCAGCAGAAGTTTATGGAATTCTCCATCCCCTTTTTTTTTCAAACGCTAAATTCGGTGACTTACGGTTTGGTGCATCTGACCATAAGTCAAATATATTTAAACATTGTGTTTTTATTCAGAAAACTTAAGATGACAATCTAAGACATCTAGGAGATCTTCACAATATTGCTGAGTTATTCAAAGTGGACCCCAGGCTCCCATGAGCCGTGCAGAATCCAGGATAAGGCAAGGAGGATGATGCTGATTCAAGAAAAAGTTGCGTCTTTTAAACAATTGTATGTTTTTCTTGAATCATCAATCAGCCTTCGACAATCTTTTAAACGTAAATAGGTATCTCATAGGTAAGCGTGCTCCACCTTAGACCGCATCGTCACTTACCATCAGGTGTGATCGTGCTCAAACGTCTACCTATTCAAACTTAAAAAAAAACAATTTGTTATTTTGCGAGTTGACAAAACTCTCAAGTGTCACCAGTCACGCGCGATAAGTCGACGAAGCGACAAATTATCAGACACCGTTGGATCCGAGCCAATCTGCTCGTCAAACATTTAAGTTTCTTGAAAATGTCATCGGTAAACAATACCGCGACGTGCTGTCTTAGTCCATTCAACAAAGAAGCCACTAGGTTTAGAATAAATTTACAAGTGGAAAAGTTACCATTATATAGGTGAGATTTGAGCTGACGATGACGGCCTCTGGATTATATCTGGATATCTCTTCGTACTTTTTAAATTTTTTGTCAAAATGGTAATCACGGTATATTATAACTCGGTCAATATACTTAAGTCTAATGAAACGAACCTTTGAATCATTCAAAATCTCAGTGAGTGAGATCTGCAACTGGCTCACAGAGGCACAAGACCGAGAACGGTGGAAGAGGTTGGAGGAGGCTTATACCCGGAAGGGGTCCTAACCACTAATGCACTTATATTAATTTTATTTTATAAGGAAATTTTTGTCAAGTGTTTATGGAATAAACTTTATTTATTTATGTGAATGAAATACGAGGCAGAAGAGTAAGGTCGCCTGATTGCATAGGAGCACCGCCTGCCATGAACACCCGAAACACCACAAGAGTTGGAGGTGCGTTGCCGGTCTTTAAGTTAGTGTACCTACGTTTTTTGAGCTTTGAAGAATCTAAAAATCACCAGGAGGTTTTGTTTCAATATGAAACTCGGAGACCGTGAGCTCAAAACTTTTGGGCTCACGATGTTCTCAAGAGGTCTTTGTATTTTGTCAGGATTGCAAAATCATCAGGAATCTCATTTTCAATTAAACGTTAGGAGGAGGTAGGGCATAGCGAATGATATTCCGCTTTGTGTGGTAGGGCACAGCACAGCGGATATCGTCTCGCTCGAATCTAGAGCAGAGCCCAACTGGGGTATATAGTACCTCCGCCTTACAGAAGACCGCAGCCAAATAGCACTAGACCCTACTCAATCTACTCATAGTGTTGTGTTCCTGCCGGTGAGTAAGGCTGCCAGAGCTCAACGAGGGTGCGGTGTGCTGATGACGGGAGGACTTACGGAATTAACTTGTTCCGTCTATTGTCCTTTGAGTCGTCGGCAACCCGAAACCTCCTTAGAACTTGTACATTCCTTTTTGCTGTGTACTTAACACAGCAAAAGGGAGTGTACAAGTTTCTAATAGGGTGGCAACGCGCTTGTGACACTGTTTGAGTTGCAGGCGTCCATAGGTTACGGTGATCGCTTTACATCAGGCGGGCCGTATGCTTGTTTGCCACCGACGTAGTATTAAAAAAAAAAAAACAAATAAAAGAACTAAACCCAATTGAAACAGGAATTAATTTCCTTGATTATTTTAAAGCTATTTTATATGATAAAGAACAAAAGAACATCGTTTTTGTTATTATTCCCACCTACAAATAACATCTTATATTCGAATATGTAGAATTTAAAAAAAAAAACATCCTTCCAATTATATTTGTCCGTATCTGTACAAACCGATCCCCGTCCGCTGGCGTTGAGACAACGGCGTCAAAATCCATTTACTTTATTTGATAAGGCAAGCTGCACCGGTTTAATCAGAGACGTCCGATGAAAGTAATCCGATACCCGCCGACGAATCGGTCTGAAGAGCCATTCGGATTGCAAACATTGGATCTTCTTTTGACATTTTTTTTATTTTACTGTACGTTGGCGGTAAATAAACATGTATTGTACATGCCTCATACAAAGTAGGTACCAGCCATAAAAACATCAGATCAGGAACATCGGTCACAAACAAGTATACTGCCCGTCTGATGCTAAGCAGAGGTGGTACATGCCTGTTACTGACCCCAATACACCTCACCTTTGTCGCGCTCTCTGCAAAAATAATATGTACTTATGTATTACTTACCATCAAGAAAATTCTGCAGGATGGAGGTGCGCTCTGCTCTTGATCTGGAATTACATCCACTCAGCTGTGCTCTTATGTAGGTATTTTATAGCACAGAGCGACTATCAGCATTCATTAATCAATCAATCATAAACATGTACTTTGTTAGACTGAGACAGGTTCGTGTCAGAGCTTCAAGCGCTTAGTTTTCTATGGAAAGTATTACTACAAGTACGCGGGTCACCTGTCTTAAAAATTAAGCGCTAGATGTTCCTGTCCCGTCTAGCAACTACTGTGTGTGTGTGTTGCTAGTGACAAATCAAAGATAAATATTTCAAGTTGAAATGGCGCTTCGGGTGGCTGCGAGACGACACGTGCGAGGATAAGTTTAGTTGAAAAACTATTTGTAGTTTCACGTGTTCTGTTATTGTTTTTACGTAATGAGTATTATCTTCATCATCATCAAACTCTAGCTATTCCAAGTTTGTTTGGTATTTTTAAAGCATTCTCATTTTACGAGAGGATTTCTAGACTTTAGTCTCCATAATAATATTGTACCCTCATGCTAATTTCTCATTCAGAGCTTGGTGTTATTGTATTGATGAAATTAGTTTTCTCGCAATTTTTTCATCTATTATCAAAAATTAAATTTTTCTCAATTATTTATTTTCTGCCATTGGAAGTTTTTCTGCATAAGCAAAATCTTTAAGAGGATACGGTAGCGAAAATGCTAAAATAGAAAGGAGCCCCCCTTTCAACTTGGGAATTTTAGTTAATTATACAAGTGTTATTAACTAGATTTATCGAAAAAAAATTGTCCATTAAGAACAACTCAGTCAAAAGATATTTCAAAAAAATCTTTAAAATCGAGGTTCCGCTCTCGACTCTTTCCTCCTTCAAAACTTAATCAATCGGAACGAAATTTAAGAATTTGAATAACAATTAAATAATCTATGTCGGACCGTTTAGCTTTTTTGGTTAATTGTTACCAATCTTGAGTATCACACCTTTTTCTGCGCCACAATGAAAAAGGCCGTTTTTGGAAAATTTTGATTGGCTCTAGAGTCTTTAAAAAACAGAATATCAAAAAAATCAAAACGGCCCGACACAGATAAAAATAATAACAATCTGTGTTGAAAAAATCATTGCTCTGTCTTCAAAAACCAGGGAGGAAATAGTCGAGAGCGTTTGTATGGAGAATTGACCCCTACCGTATCGTCTTAAGAGGTCTCAGTGTATTTAAACTGTAATAAATGATTTTAAAGTTATGTATGAATGCTTTTGACGAGTCACAAAATATACTAATTCTCACATTTTGCACAATTTAAATTTTAAGTATAACGTTAAAATATGTTTTACCAATAATAGTATAATATTTCATTTATCATAAACCTGTTTCTTTTTTCATTTTGAAATCTTAGTTCCTCCACTCTTGTCATACCCCTTTGAGACATTCACAAAGACACCTGTCTTTGTTAGTAAAAAATCTTTTTCAACATTTACAAATACATCCCGACCAGAAACAAATTCAGACACTCGACACCGCTCCCGTTCTAAATAAACATTCATCTGTATCCAAAATAACATTATAAATCATTTAGTTTTTGTACTAAACTTCGTTGGCATGTTCCGCTATTTGCTTAACTTTGAATAACATATGGGGAGATCCATCATTCACAAATATTAAGCTAAGGTGTTGGTTAAGGTTTGCATTCCTGGGTAAGGTATGTCGCTGATGATGCAAATGTTTGTGTGGAAGTCAAAATATACCTATTTAGAATACTTTGAAAAAAGCAGTCGAGAAAAACCTGCTTTTTAGATCCCCCGGTGGAAGCTAGAATAGGTTTTAATTAATCAATTTAGGTTCTTAATTTTAGATGTTTGTTTTAAGGTAACATTTTATTATTGTGACTGTAGCTGGATTAATTTTAAATAAATAAATACATAAACATATTGGGGACCCCATACACAGGTCAACAGAGATTTTACGTTGGCATATCCGGTTTCCATGGTGCTATTCGCAGTAATTCTGTTTTTCTAACTCCTTATATCCTCTAAAAGCAATAAACAAACCTAAGTTTACACTGTCCGTCAGGAAAAGTTCTGATTTATATGCATTTTAGAGAATAAAGTAAGAGCCCAACTAGCAAAAAAGTCTTGGATTGCGCACTTTATAAGAGTGGTGGGCTTATATCACTCTTATAATTGTTTTGGAACATGTTACTGCTCTTATATTAGCCTTAGACAAGCTAGTACGGACTCTAGAACACTCTGTCTCATTACTTAGTCTCATATATGTATATAAGCGCATTTTATAATACTATTATAAGCCTCTTACTCCTACAATAACATTTACGTAGATTCATTGTTCTTGAGAGTAACTGTTCTTATAGTCCTCTTCTCTAAGTTTATTTGATTTTATAATGGTCCTGATAAATGCTCTTGTAAGAATGTCAGACTAATATCAGCATAACATAAAAACACTATAAGTACATACTTTTTTCATCTTATTTAAAACTATTATAAGGTCAATAGCAGTAGTTAAGTAAGATATTAGAGTGATATTGGATCATTTGATGTTATAATGGTCTTAATAAATGCTTTTGTAAGAATTTCAGACTAATATCAGCATAACATAAAAATACAATAGTGCATCTTTTTGTGACCTTATTTAAAGCTATTATGAGATTAATAGCAGTAATTTAGTTCGATATTAGAGTGATATAGGATAAACATACTTAAATAAACAATAGATGATATCAATATAAAGTGGTTTGACCTTAAATCAATTTTGGGAACACAGTTGTAAGTATACAACCATTTCACATCACCAACTCTGTCATTTAAATAAAAAGTAAAAACAATAAGTATACTTGTATTTATATGGTCAAGTGATATAAAATCAGGTCAAGATTAAGAAAATGAGGTTTTATATAGTTAAAGCAAGGAATCCTAAATTAATTAAACATGGCCGTATCATTGGTATTCAAGAACGCTAATATTATAGTAAATTATCTTATAATAGTCTAATAGCGCACTGAGAAAATGCAACTATAACAATGGCGTCTTTTTACTGCAAATAAAGAAATAAAATAATTAACGAGGATACAAAATACTATTATTTGAGTGGGCGCATGAAATTTGAAGTGTAAATAAGGGTCTATTTTACAGTAAATAATATTTTCCAAATACTTACCGCGCAATATGAAGAAGCACCAAGGATAAGAAACACGTTATTATAAGTTTATAAATATTACTAAATGGTAATACGTAATTACCTTTAGTGTTTATTTTGTCACAACGTAGCCGTAGAATGTTTCAAATATCGTGTTGTCGTACAAAAATCAAAATAAGCTTGTTTAGGCTCACAAGAGTCTAATGTTGGACCAAAATAAGCCTATGCAGGCTTATAAAATACTTACGTGAAAGCGATATTAGCCTAAGAAAGCTTAAATTAGTTTTGGCAAGATTAATGTAAAAGCGAACAGTATGCAATAAAAGTGATGTTAGAACGATATTAAAATAAATACGCTTATAATTGTGCCCAAATCCAGGCTTCTACGATGATATAGAATCAATATAAAACCAAAAAAATTTAGTCTTGAGATCGTTGTAAGCGCGACTTTTGCTAGTTGGGAGAATAACGAAATCTATATACAGCATCATCATCATCATCATTCTCCTTGCGTTACCGGCATTTGCCATGGCACATGGATGCCCGGGGTCCGTTTTGACTGCGATAGCCGCAAATACATAACACCTAAAATTGCAGTCTATTATTTTTGCAACATAAGGTCAATACCCCGTCTCGCAATCGCATTAACTGCTGACATTTGCTCGAAAGCATTCGAGGCATCTTTAGTATTATATTAACCCATCAAGCATTGCAGTCACGACTCACGGCCTGTGGCCAACGCTGATTTTTTTTCTTCAATCCCCATTTTTAACCCCCGACGCAAAAACGACGAGGTATTATAAGTTTGACGTGTCTATCCGTCTGTTTGTCTGTTTACCTGTCTGTCTGTGTGCGTGGCTGTCTGTGGCATCGTAGCTCCCGAACGGATGAACCGATTTAGATTTAGTTTTTTTTTTGTTTGAAAGCTGAGTTAGTCGGGAAGCCATGTTTCATGAAAATCGGTCCACTATGTCGCGATCGGGGGTTTTTCAAAATTTTCATTTTGTGGTTAGGTTATTCTCCCCGTATTGACATAAATATTTTTTTTATTATTTTTTTTATCATATAATTATCAGCCTTTTATTGTTCACTGCTAATCATAGACTTCTCTTCTAGTACGCCATTTGTGCCGCTTCTTAACTAGTTCGCACAATTTTATGCTATTTTTTTCTAAATTTTCACTTATTAATCAGAGTTTCGAACATTACTGTATGAAATCCGTGCTAATTGAAAATCAGGGCTAAGTTCAGATAATCAGGCACAAGCATTTATAACATCTCTAGATTCTTTAGTCTACATAACTCATTAAGCATTGCAGGCACGAATCGCGGCCCGCGGTCCGGCGCTGATTTTTACTTCTTCGTCCCAATTGGCCGCTTCACCTCGTAATTTGTCCATATTTCCCCTGACCCTGCGATTATCAATTTAGGGCTTTCATTTGAAATGCTTACTTAGCTGGCTTAGGGATAGTACCATATTATTGATTGTACATAGACATTACGTTAACTACGTTACAAGTGCGGAAAATATGGAATTCGAAACGAGTCGCGAGAAACGAAGGTTTTTAACCCCCAACGCAATAAACGCAAGTGCTATAAGTTTGACGTTTGTCTGTTTTTCTGTCTGCCTGTGGCATCGTAGCTCCCTAACGGATGAACCGAATTCAATTTTTTTTTTGTTTGAAAGCTGAGTTAGTCGGGAGTGTTCTTAGCCATGTTTCATGAAAATCGATCCAGTTTGTAGGTTTTTTATTTTAATTTAATTTTCTGGTTAGGTTATTTAAATTGACACGAGTTACGAATTCGCGTGTATTGTACGACGTTGTACAGTACATTATGATAATTTCAATTTTTGACATAGTAACGTAATGAGCTCATTTTACCTAGCGAGTGTGGTAATACAGTGCCATATTATATGTTTTAGCAATCTACAATATTACAATTTCATCTATCAACCCTTAATTACTAAACACTGAAATCACAGTTTCATGTACTCTGCCTACCCCTATTGGGAAAGCAGGCGGAAGTTTATGTAGAAACACAAAATACTCCTATGCCATACAAATTCAGAGAAATCCCATTGTACGAGGAAAATACCAATGGGTATACCAACGTTTTCGTGGAACAATGTTCTATTGACCTGCATTTGTGTCAGTACGGCTTTACGAAAGCTGGTAATAGTAGATTGTGGCACATGGGAGCAAAATTACATATTTACTTACAAAGGCGTTTGTTTGTCATAGTGAAGAATTCACTTAGAGATATATAGGGCTATGGATTTTTATCCGAAATAAAACTGTTGTTTTTAAACAGATTCGGGAACATAGTAAAGCCACTGATGTAACCAGACGAATGGCGAAACTGAAGTGGAAGTGGGCACGTGGCCCGAAAAGACGGTTCATGGTGCAAGGGTCTGATGGAGTGGAGACCGTGGGGAGAGTCACGCCTAGCAGGGAGGCCAAAAATGCGTTGTTGTGATGATATCAAGGGAACAGCTCTGCCGTCCTAAGGTAAAAGGCAGCTATTCGACAAAAGCTAGTTTTGAGATAATCGCAAAAAACCTTCTTTTTTGAATTTCTACAAAACGGATTAACTTTTTTCATTATTTATTTTTGTATATAGTAGGTATAAGTGTTTACTTATTTTAGACATTATTTGTGTGTTTGTACAGCGACTGTTTTTTTTTTAATTCGATAAAAGCCTTTTTGCATAGTATTAAGCTTCAAAAATGGTAGATATTACTAGTCAAGAAAGCGGTAAAACATGCTTTATACGGTGTTCTAATCTAGGATTTTCTCTTAAACTAGGCTATAACGCCGTATATAATCACATACTATCTTATTGCTTAGCAACAATGCCCATCTAGCACTCGAGATTCTAAGTTAAAGGCAGTATCGTAGTTATTCGGCCTTTTTAATTAGTATCCTAGTGAGTTTTACAGATTTTCGACTGTACTGCTAGTCTAAAAGAACGCATACTATCAAAAAAATCGTATATACGGCTTTATAGATTAGTATATTTGGAAGAAATTGGAACAAAATGCAAATACGTCGTTAAAAACGTATATATTAAAGAAACAAGAAAACGCCATTCTGTCCCTATTTACTTAAAAAAAAACTAGATCTATCGATTCTTTTTGCATAGTGATAAATATAATATAATAAACTTTTACAGTACACAATAATACCTGCTCTTTACAATCTTTATTATGCCTTTGTAACTTATTTCATGATAAAAATACAAATTACATTTAAGCAACAACTACGAACAATATATCTAATCTTATAATTAACTTAAAATTAAATCTTAAAACCCTAAAGACTAAAACTAACACCTGCTCTTTTAAATTAGTCAGTAAGTAGTCAATTATTAATCGTCATTTTTCCTCAAAGCCTAGATGATAAGAGTGCCGTCTGTATACTAAACATACGTGTACTAATTCGGAGTTTTGTGGAAACTTTCTTACGTTGCTAATGGAAACAAGTTAGTAAGTAATGATAAAAAAGGTCAATTTGTTATTTTGCTTTGAAAAAAAGGTCAATTTTTATATCATATGTCATATGTCAATCTATCGCGTCACTTCTGAGAATTGGAGGCAAAATAAATTATATTGTAATTTTAATGCCAAGATGAGAGGTAGAACAACAACGGGTTTTAATTGTGACCAATCTATCTGCAAAGGATTTGGATGACTATGAAATTGGCCGTACAAGATGTGAGTTAGAAAGCAGTTTACACTACCTACTACCAAATGGTTTCGCGTGAATTATACATACAGTTTAGAAGAATTTCATGGTCGCTCCAAAAACCTGGCTCTTTTCTATAAAAAAATTTAGAGAAAAAGATAATATAATTATTATGTGACGAACAGTTTGCAAACAAAAAACAATTTTACCAATTTCTATTAGAGATTGTGCGAATATGTAGCAATAGTTCAGTAAGCTAAAGAGCGTCATTCACTGCGGCTGGTTATATACATGAAACAAATACATCCAAAACGCATCCAAACTCAGGAATCTCCCGTCAAACTCGAGCTCGGAAGTTAAACGACCAAGAGGTACCTCAACCTCTGATAGGGTTCAAATACCTACAGTAAAATGATTTTTTGCGAAAAATTTGGGCAAAAAGTGGTTTGGCAAGCAATTTGTCCATTCGTTTTTTGTTTAAGGAAACTTACATTCCTAGATTTACAATCAATCAATCATTTATTTGCAAGAATACTTAATTGTAGTTACAGGTTTTTCTTGTAAGAATATTCAGTCACAGTATTCTATCGTGGTTAAACGATGTGCAAATATTAAAGAAACAAAAAAAGCTACTAATACATAACATTAGGATTACATTAGAAAATTATCATTATTATTTATTACGGTACATTGAATATAATTTAATTTGAATTAGACATTGATTACCTACTTATTAATATTATTATGTTCAATATATTCCTTTACACTATAAAAGCATTGTTCTAACAGAAAACTTCTCATTTTCTTCCGAAAATCAGTTGTTTTTAAACATCTTATATCTTATATCATCTTATATATCTTATATCACAAGAAGGAATGCCTTCATAAGCAGATTCTGCTTAAGTATATGAAAGTACAGGGATCAAATATTCTTCTGGTCCGATTAAGCTGCTTTTCACTACGCTCGCCAAGTACCGGTCTGGTATCAAGAGAATGATGTCGAGTTTGTTGCGAAAACATTAAATCCGTCGAACTACCCTGAAATGAATTAAGCTAAGAAACAGATAACATCGAGCAATTCAGAAATGACTGGATTAGTAACCATAAAAATCTTCAACAATGTTACAATACAAAAATTGCGATCCAAAAGTTTATAGAGGGTATCAAAATCAAAGTCAATCAAAATAATTAGTTATAAATTGAATTCGACTACAACAAAATAGTCATTTAATGGATTTTCTGGAAACAGTGGCAGATGACCCCGTAAGTTTATTATATAGGCCTAACTTTCACACGAACATGCCTATGCTTTTTGATACTGGTTATCAAAAATATGGTTATTTTCATATTCAATTTCCTATTATATTCATATTAATATTCCATGTTTGTAAAATAAAACATAGTTGAAAATGTAGACTACTGCCAATACTTCTCCTTCTTATTCCTCATACCCTTATCTCATTTTATGTGGGGTAGGTAGAACAGGTCTTCCTCTTTCATTCTCCTCTTTCGTCATCTCAACACTCATATCTTTCTCTCTAATATCCTATTTCACATAATCCATTCATCGTTGTTTGGATTTACCCCTCCCTCTCTATATCAACATTCATCTCTAACGTTCTCATTCATTAATTGCAAATTATTTACTTGTTTTACTGTAAATTAAACCAAAAAGGATAACGTTAAATACTTAAACCGTGGAATATTAATATACCTCATATAGTGTTTGCTGCAAAAAAAACTATATACGAACAACTTTCCCACCGCAAACTACGCTAAAAAGACGTATATGCTTTCGAGCAATAATATCTGAAAATCGAGTTAAATGTTTGTATCTCGAATAAAAATGACAATAGTAATGATGTAGGAAATGTAAACAATAGTTATTATTGTTAAAACGTATCAAAAATGCAATCATTCTGTATTTTTCCTAACTTCGTTTGGTTTCGATCAATATTTCGCGCGAAAAAAGCCAGCTGCGCTGTCGTACTGTCAGCCACAAGCTGCGCCGGTGCTCGCAGCTCGTCACTGATGGCTTTTCCATAGCATAAAGTATCTTTCGGCTGGCGGGTGGATTGACAAAGGTTGGAGCATATACTGTTTTATAGGCTAGTTTGCAGCACTTTCACTCATTTTAAAAGTTTTTTTACGTTTAATATGACACCCATAACATACAAAATAAGAAGAACGTATAACACTTATTCGTTTTTATAGACTAATATTGTGTTGTAAAACAATCGAGCGATACTAGGCTTAAATGACGTATTTGACATTTTTTACAGAAAAAATGTATATACGCTTTTTTAGACTAGTATCAGTTTAAAAAATTGATCAAAATCCTACGCTAAGACTACGTATAACGTCTTGTACGTATTTTTAGCCTAGTTTTTCACTTTTACGTACTTTTAGGCTAGTAATACTGGATAACATGTCAACCTAACCAGAGCGTAAAAAAAACGTATATCTGCATATACGTTGATTTAGCTTAGTTTTGTTAAATAGCTGCTTTTTTGGCTAGGAAATCTTGGAAAATTAGTGCAAGTACTGCCTTTTTAGAGAAATTTTCTCGGAAACTAGGCAACATATCGAAAAACGGAAAAAAGTGGTCGATGCAGCTTAACCTGTACATTACGAATATTACAATAAGTCAATTTCGGCAAAATGTCGAACAGCTGCCTTTTACCTTAGGACGGCAGAGCTTTTTTACTTCCTAATAAGTTAAATGTTTTATATTATAGCTAAACTTCATCGTTTATATAATTATGGTACACCTTGGACATCTTCATTCTAAATTCACTTGTTACTACATGCTTTATAAAGATTTACGTAGTAACCATCTTTGCATACTTTTTTATTTTAAATACTTATTGTATTATGTAACCTTAGCCTTACCTTAGCATAGCTTTGCAAGTGTTATGTATTTTTACTGTTCTAAATTTTATGAACCTCCAGGTCTTTTTTAGAGTAAGTTTGCATGCGTATATTTATATGCACCCTTTTCATATGTATAAATGACTGTATGTGTTCTAAAAAAAAAACAGCTGGATCAAAGTGGATAGAAAGAGCCTAGAATAGAACAGAATGGCAAATAAAAAACCGGCCAAGAGCGTGTCGGGCCACGCTCAGTGTAGGGTTCCGTAGTTTTCCGTATTTTTCTCAAAAACTACTGAACCTATCAAGTTCAAAACAATTTTCCTAGAAAGTCTTTATAAAGTTCTACTTTTGTGATTTTTTTCATATTTTTTAACCATATGGTTCAAAAGTTAGAGGGGGGGGACGCACTTTTTTTCCTTTAGGAGCGATTATTTCCGAAAATATTAATATTATCAAAAAACGATCTTAGTAAACCCTTATTCATTTTCAAATACCTATCCAACAATATATCACACGTTGGGGTTGGAATAAAAAAAAATATCAGCCCCCACTTTACATGTAGGGGGGGGTACCCTAATAAAACATTTTTTTCCATTTTTTATTTTTGCACTTTGTCGGCGTGATTGATATACATATTCGTACCAAATTTTAGCTTTCTAGTGCTAACGGTTACTGAGATTATCCGCGGACGGACGGACGGACGGACGGACGGACGGACGGACGGACAGACAGACATGGCGAAACTATAAGGGTTCCTAGTTGACTACGGAACCCTAAAAATGAAGGAGGCATCTCAGGCACGAAGCTGGATCCGCGCTTGAGGAGGGCTGTGCTAGGAGTCTTTCTGCGACATCGTACAGTGAGAGAAATTTGCATTGTGAATTTAACAAGTTCGACTTGTTGCGGTTTATCCGTTTGAATCAGCCAAACGTGTGTTTAAAACAATATGTGTCAGGTTGTTTTTATAAAATCGACTTGTTGATTCAAATATATTACCGATTCAAATGACAAGTAGCTTGTTTGAACCGAAGAGCACGTAGGCGCTATTTTAACCAAAAAACTTGTTGAACGAACATGAAAACTGGTTGTATTTTCTCTCAGTGTAGGTATCAGAAATGAGACGCATGTTTCTGTCAAAAAATAGCAGAGCATGAGAGTGGCATATCATAAACGTTAGATATACTACTTTATAAAGACTGATATACAATGGCGCCTCTGTGAACGACAGGAAGTACAGTTTATGAGTGATTGATTATGTGATTACGATGAGATAATTTTGAAGACAGGCAGATAACTTTATCTTTAAGTACCTTTTTTATACAAGATCTATATTTTTAGATAGGTATCATTTAAAGGTAGGTACGAATGTACTTCATGAAATAACAAAATGTATATCAACTTTGATGCACAAATTTTAATGCACTGAACATAACAATGCACGGTCGAGAAGTTTCCAAAGTTGCAGAACGTTCCTCATGAGAATTTTCGGTAACTTCTGAGAATGTTCTCGAGAACGAGAATTTATCATAATACTTAGTAACTTCGTAGTTTATAACATAATTTCGTCGAACTCAGCAAGTCAAGACGTAGTCCTGTGGTAGTGCGCTGGCTTCGTATGCCGATGTTCTCAGGTTCGCACCTGACAGCTATCTTTTTGTTTTTATTTTTATTTTGTTTGTTTTTTTTTTTTGTAAATACATATATTGGCATGACCAAAAACAGGCATCAAGAAATAATAGTTCGGTACCTAATTTAAAAAAATCAGGACTAAAACTGTGAAGTCTGAAAGTCGAAATGTTCCCTGAAGTATAGTGAGAATTTAAGCAACTTATAGTGAGAATTTAGGTAACTTATCACTTATCAACAAAATAGCTAACTGTAATAGACAATATTATACCTTTAATAATATATAGTTTTATATTATGCCCATTTAAACATTATTTCAAGTATATTCGCTTGTTTAAATAATAAATTGCATGTTGCGGGAATGTTCTGCGAACATTCTCAAGAATGTTTCCGCTTTTTGGGAATGTTCTGCAATTTCTACATTACTAACTGAACATAACAAACTTTAAAATAAAATTAAACTAAATAAATCTAAAATCAAACCAAAATAAATCTAAGAACGGCCCCTGTGGCAGTACCGAAGACACTGGCAGCATTTCCTCGCTGGATTGTCCAGCTGCTACGCTGAGCGAGGAAGCTGCCAGCTCTTCGGTCTCCGGTAGCGTCTCTTAGTCTCTTCGATAGGTCCTTGAAGAGACTCAGAGCGCCAGGGCCCCACGGGCCAAGGGTATCGACGCCGAATGGAATAAAAATATGTTCAGCACGGGAAGCATGGTCGCGCGATAGACGATAAAATAGCAGGCCGTCCCTATCGCACTATTTGTAAGTGCGATAGGCACGGCCTGATATTTTATCGTCTATCGCGCGACCATGCTTCCCGTACAGGACTTGAACATGAAACAGATCACATGTGATGTGATACTGACTGTTTAAACATAAATAAGCGATGGGCTTTAAGTTTATTAAAACAAATAATACATTGACAGAATCAATTTCCCGCTAATGTTCACGGCAAAAATTTGCCCTACTTATGTCATTTCATACAAACACTTCCATTTCGTCACATTCTTTACACCCTCACGCTTATTATCGTTATAAAAGCGTGAAATAGGCGTTAAGAATTGGCGGAACAGTTTACTAAAATTGTAAAATAAATGTGACATTATCTGGTTAAAGGGACCTTATTGTCGATGGCGCTTACGGCATTATTAAACGATGTTCGTATACAAATACGACGCCGTGGGACGTAAGCGCCACCGACCATAAGGTCGCTTTACCCAGATAATGTCACAAATAAAGTTTTTTTAGGATTAAGCGGAGTTAAGGCAGACACGTGTAAATGTGTTCTAGAGATTAGGTGTAAAAATATCTGTTTGAAATATCTTCTTTCGGATATAGGTGTGATATATTTGGCTATTTTCAAATGTGTGTTAAATAAACTAGCCTGGGCAGGTACTGTTTTATTTTCTTCAGTAGACAGATCGGAGTAGACATAATAAAGAAGTGAATAGAACATTAAATATAAACTGAGTCTAAATCGGCTGTATAAGATAAGACATAGAAGGTAAACAATACTCATAGTGGCCATTCCTAATAACAGTTGTTAACGCTTAAACACGTAGGTTTTTTAGCCTTTTTAATTGCATAGGTATCGCGGAAATGAACAACAAATGTACAAATGAAAATATTTATTAGTTACTTATATCGGAATCGGCACAGTCAATTCTGCACATACCTTTACATGACATCCAAGTTTATATTATTTTGATCTTAGATCAATTTATTAAAATATTAATTACATTAACATATTACACAATAAAAATTACACGTCAAAAAAAAACTAAACCTAACTTAACCTAGATATCAAGTAACACATAAAGTACACAAAGCAAAACACCAATCTATTCTTAACTAATCTATTCTTAACTTACTTAACTAACTATCAGTCAAACCCCCCCCCCCCCCCCCCCCCGCGTCATCCCCGGTGCAAAGATGCCCAACACGCTCGCAGCATATTTTGATCTTGAACTTTGAATTTAATGACTTCAGAACCGATTTCAATCTAGACATTCTCCTAAAAATGAACTTAACTAGCACAAAGTAAACTTAACCAAAATATGGAAATATATACGTACACATATATCCGCCAGACTATATCCGAATTGATGTCAATAATAAATTATTCTATCCAGTCTAGACATACGTATATCAAGTTAAGAAAAAAACTTTTGAAAGCACCCTTGAGACCAAATTTGTTAGGAATGCCGCGTTTCAGAAAGAAAAAGTAAAAAGTCCCGAAACAAATTGTTGGCAAACGGCAAAGTGTCCAAGAGCGAAAATATGTTGATTGAATAAAGAAAAACTATTAAAAGTTTCCCTGGAAGTTTCTGGTTCAGTTGCCACAGACAATGAGCTCGATGCGTCGACGGCTCGCTACCAAGGGTTAAATATATAGTTGCTGAAGAAATAGAGAATAAGATTTGTGAGATGAGTATTTATGAAACTATGCCCAAGTAGAAATGAGAGAGACATCACAGTTGAACTTTAATTGTAGTTTTGTGAACCATCAAATCAGAAAAGGAAATGTTAACTTGACTTAATAAATAAGACAATGTCAATTAAAAGATGACCATCTACACCTACTACTGGATGGTGAAAAAATGTTAGTGCTGCAGGTACTGAACATTTTAATAACCTAATTCAACAGGTGGTCTCAGAGTTCTAAGAAATTAAATTGGGCGAAAGCAGTGATTGTGAGGTATTTTTTTTAAAAAGTAATGATTGTATTGCTTTGGTTACTATTACCTACCTACCCATTATCAGTACTTTTGCAAATGAAAGATGTATAAGGTGTACTCGGGTAATTCCGAACGTCGAAAACCGTCGGAAAATTCCGAAATTCAAATGATAATCACCCGTGATTCCATAGTAATAAGGGTCCCTTTTCGGAATTTGCCGACGGTTTTCGACGTTCGGAATTACCCGAGTACACCTTAAGTATAAGTTTAACATATTTTAAAACTAGAGACACAGGTGCATAATAAGTATCTAGTACCTAACTGAAATTTAGATCACCTAAAAGTTCAAACCTGTCAGCAATAAATCAATTAACACCCACCGCATTTCAGCCAAAACAACTTGAAGAACATGCGTAAACTAACAAAAACAGCCAACTCGAAAACCTAAAACAATGTCCCAAACCCGTAATATCTGTGTCTAGACTTGCAAACTTAATTTCCCCTCATTTTTCTAGTTCCAGCAAACGATGGTTTACCGCCTCATTTCACGACACTTTATCTTTTACGCGAAGCTGTTTTTACTGCGTTGTAAAGTTCTTTTCTTGCTTAAAGGCTTCAATGTTCTTTCTTGACAACTGAGGTTTAAAGGTTTTGGGATTGTGATCTCTGAGCACTTTTGCATAAACACAATTGATATGTCACAGTTTCGTTTTCTTTCAACCTCTTATTTGCCAAGAGTGGCACTGAAACTTTAGTAGTTTCATGTGTTCTGTCTACCCCTATATGGGATACAGGCGTGATTATATGTATGTATGTATGTATGTACAATTGATATGTCTTTTTGAGATTTAAGCTTGAGTTTAGTGGTGTTCATTATTGTCTTGGGAAGATTTATTTATTTACTAGCTTTTTCCCGCGGCTTCGCTCGCGTTAAATTCGAAAATTGCGAAATGATCTATACAAACGTCCACCCCCCATTTTAGGGAAGTGGGGAGTTAGAAAGAGACAAAAAGTAGCCTATGTCACTCTCCATCTCTTCGACTATCTCCATTTAAAAAATCACGTCAATTCGTCGCTCCGATTTGCCGTGAAAGACGGACAAACAAACAGACACACACACTTTCCCATTTATAATATTAGTATGGATCTTTTGGAAAGTACCTCAAATCAAAGTTATGGTTAAAGAGCATTATAAATTTGTGTCATTCAGCATTTACTACCTAGTGAGGATGACTAACGTTTTAGTACATGTCTGATGGGTTTTGGTGTAAACATAGTGACAAAGCATTGTGTAGGTTGGGGGAACAAATTACAACAGTTTTAAACAACCATGTTGAAAAAACATGAGTTTCGTTCCGTACCGCTTCATTTATTTGACGTTCTACTCAACTGCATATGAACCAATCTGATTACAATTTTCTGTTAACCACATGTCAAGAACTATTTGAAAGATATGAGTAATAAAAGGGATGACAATTGGGTTTGAACAATTGAAACAATTGATTATGCTTTATATCAATTCCGGGTCTTCACATATACATTCAACATTATTCAGTTTCCCTATTACTGAATACCATCATAATATTAAAGCTATCTGAATTTCTGCCAGTTCAAGAAATAGCAGAAATTGTAGCAAAAGTTAGCAAGGATCATGTCCTCAAGTGTCTCTAAACAAGATAGTGTGTTCCGGAATAATTTCCGCGTCGCCAAAGCAAACACGTGAAACTTATCATTGCCGTAAAACTTCTCGGACGTAATATCACGACACATATTCCCTTTAACTACAGAGTCCAACTTCTGTGAAGCTATTATAACTGTGACCTTGGAATTCGTTAGGAGTTTGAAGAACCAAAGAGTGTGCTTATATTGGTTAAGGGGTGAGAATTGCTTGTGGTTGGTGAAGAGTTAGAATGCTCTAGAGGCCAAGTAAGTTTGCCCGCGCTTAAGATTCCTATAACTTTCTTAATACCTCCACGAGATTACCCACTCGGCCGTATGCTCTCAGATATCCGAATAATAATAAAAACGACAATCCCCTTTTATTTGTTTCGGGAACTACCTAAGTAATATGTATGGATATTAATTCCGCTCAATAAATACGAATTATTGTATCGGTTTTATGAGAAATGTGTTTTCGATATGGGGAGGTAAAGTTGACTTAGTTATAATTTGGGGGCTTACAGTTCTTTAACGATTTTTCTAGTAAGTAATAATAAATGAAATACAATGTAATGTTTTCTGTGTGTACCTTGAGAATCAGCAATACTTTTTAAAATCTTTAATTTAGACCAACTCTTGTAAATTCTGGAGGGTGAAGTCACTGCTGCCTTATACTAAATGCTTGTCTTTACATTTCTTTTAATGCATTAAACACAATTTTTTTTTCACATTGTTTTTCGTATTAACTGCCACAGCAACAGTCCGTGTCAGTAATTTATGGGCAGATCTGCCAATTCCCCCATGACTAACTTCTATTAATAATCTTTATGGGATCGTGTGAAACTTAAAGATACCAATCTTGCGACCGAAAAAAAAAACAGTAGCCGTTCTGGGACTTGTTACTGTCAATTTGAATTATTTGCATACCACGACACCAGCCCAGTCCAAATATTTCCCATTCCAGTAGCCTTTAGGACCTTTTTTAATGACCCGATGTCAATTAAAGCAACGTCGCCTATTTTTTTTCGGCAAAAAACTTGACGGCGCGCTTTTGAATCATTCGGCGAGATAGGGGCGACCTACAGGTGACAAGTCGGGTGGTCACACGCGTCAACCCAAAACGACCAGTGACAAATTCGGTGTTAACGTTAAAATATTTTTTGAAAATGGAACGTTGCCTCTTGAGACTAAAGATAGATTTCCTGATGTGGCAGGTTGTGTTTTTGAACCGTAAAAAAGCAGGAATAGCTTTCTTATGACCCTTATCTATCTTATCTTATGTGTTGGAAGTAAAGTTTTTGATTATACCTCATTGTTTACTTTATTAAGTGCCAGTTTTACAGAAATTTAATCTTGGAGTGTAAAAAAGCTAACAGTGCGCCGTTATTAAAACGAGGCAACTAAAGGAGGTAATAAAATTAAAAAAAGAGGGATAACTTTTAAACTCGGTGTTGGAGAAAAATATTAATTTCCCTTGGGAACAATGAGTGGTTTGCTTATTAATTTTTAAATACTTAATCGATTATTTTCTCGGAAGCTAGAAACAAATGAATCCTTTTAATATATTAATAATTCAAAAGAACCTAATTATTCTAATAAATAATGGGATTACCATTAAGGAGCCGTTTCATGTAAAAAAAAAAATACTTTCATACTTTATACCATGCAGATTTAGCTTAGTCTGATCCTATCCAATTAAAAGCTGATCCATTTATCAATTAACAAAAATAATAATAAAATTAACAAAACTGTCAAAAGGGGAAAAGACAAAAACACTAACGAACTAAAACTGACAGCTAAGGATTAAAACTGGTCACATCACATGTCACTGCTCATTCAAAATTCAATTAAGACGAAAGGGGAAATCCAAAACCGGTTCTTCATACAATTGTAACTAATTTTCGTTTTCCTATATTTATGTTGTAATTTATTTTAACACAAATTGATACATTGATTCATTCCTTCAAACCTTCAAGAAAAGAGCGTAGGTACACCTATCTTAAAGGCCGGCAACGCACTTCTAACACTGGTGTTTTGGGTGTCCATGGGCATCTGTGATCGCTTGCCATCAGGCAACCTGTCTGCTCGTTTGCCTCCTATCCCATAAAAAAAATAACACACATTGAACAAGAAAATTAGCAAGTTTAAATAAAGCTTAGTAAAAGCCTTTTGATCGTAGCTATAATGTTCCTATGTTTGACTTTTTTCCATTCATCGCTAATTGTTAAAATTAGAATCGAAACTAATTTCATACTTCTTTTTAATTTTTGGGCTCATTACTTTCAAATAATTATATAAAAATTAAAAATCAAACATAGTTATGGCTAATCCACATTAAGTTGTGTAGAACCAGTTCTCAAGATACTTAAAATTGTAACAAAATCGCGAATGTTTTAAAACTGACCTGCGACGTTTCGAGGACGACGTTGTCCCCGTGTAAAGATGTTAATTACGTGTCAACGCCATCATTGGTTTGGTTGTGACCAAAGACATATATAACTCCGTATACACAGATAAAGTCTAAGAAAAAAACGTACCTCAGTACCATACAGAAAAAGGTACGGTGGCCTAGATGGCGCTAATATTAATATTTGACATTTTAACACGTATCAAGCTAAGAATATGGGCCAAATTGTCAAAACTGAGGTTCAAAAGTTCTAAGCCTGTGTCAAGAGATGGCAGTCTATGCACTGTGATTACACTTTTACTTCGACAGTACCTCTCTATAATACTTGATCCTCTTTGGTTGTGACGAAGCATGGTGCTGATTTGCATTTTGTGGACACCGACGAAGCCTGCGTTGCGGATGACTTTTCAAATGTGATTAGTGTTATTGTTTTTAATTTAAGATTGCCTGTGTAATACGTAAAAATTTGTGTTTTTAATAAACAATTAAATATTATTTTTACTATTACGTGTAACTCGTGAATGTTTAAAAATATATAATGTCAATATAGAGAGGAACATCAGGTCTTCAATTTTATGAAGAATAAATCGTCTCCTATCCTCTTAACAGCCATATTGGATTTCACAAGGGTCCACAATTTACATACGCGTATCCCTAAAAACCTATATTTAGATAATATATTATTAATGTTTAATTTGCTTTATTAGGCCTCCCCCTGCGATGCCCGAGGGATTTGCGCGAGAGCGAAATTTAAATTTGAATGACCCCTTAAGGGGAAAAGAAGCGTTCTCTTATCTATACAAATGCAATTCCCATTTTCCTTCCAAGATTTCAATATCCTCATATGACATATCATGTTTAAGGTAAGACTACCAGTACCCGACAGTGACCCAGTTAGTAAATAGATGCCACTGTCAACCTTAAGTCACTGTCAATAAATCATTGTCATTGTCAAAAAAATAGAAGGACGTGTCATCTATTACGCATAAGTGTCAAGCATTGGTACTTTTCATAGTTTTCATCTTACACTATGAGAATTACAGCAGTTCTCAAAAAGTTTGTACATTGCCAAGTCAGCAAATTATAATTGATCCTATTTTGTTACCAACATTTAGTAATATAAGTCGACTTAATAATTGTTATAATTAAGAAAACATAGATACTAGAGAACCTTAATGACCAAATAAAATTCACCAAAAACTCAATTCATGAAATAAATCTTGGTAACAAAAAAGGAACAAAAAAAAAATTAACTTTTTCCTTAATTTTTGTACAAACTTTTTAAGAACTGCTGATTATATGCCTCGTTGAATATTCTTTATTATTAGTAATTTAATATTTTTGTATTAAACACAGTAACCAAATGTCATATATGCTAATAATTCATGATATTTACAAATAAAAGCATAGTTTTTTTTTCTCTATAGTTTTGTACAGCCTGGCAAAAAGAGCAGAAAATAAATAGGGGAGGGGGCCACCGTCTATATAAACCGTTTGGCATGGGGATACCCCCATTTGCCAGAATTTCATTTGCCATAATTTTATTTGCCATCCTATTCAACAATCATAATATTGTTTCTCATAACATCTTATGCCATAATCATTGTTTACTATATTAATCTAGTGCCAGAAACTTTGTTTCCCATAAAGTCAGTTTCCATAATGTCATTTGTCAGAATCATCGAAATCCGTAATTACCACATTCCATACCATCATTTGTCATACAAATTAGCGTCCAGAAAAGTCAATTTCCATAATGTGCTTTGGCAGAATCGAAAACTACTATAATAGGTACTAGAAAGACTAGAGAATGAAACTGCTATCAGAAAGTAGGTTAGGTTAGGTTAGAACTGTGACCCCTGGAAAATGAAACTGCTATCAGAAAGTAGGTTAGGTTAGGTTAGAACTGTGAACCTCTGGAAAAGGAAACTGCTTGAAAAGTAGGTTAGGTTAGAACTGTGACCCCCCGGAAAATGAAAATACTATCAGACAGTAGGTTAGGTTAGGTTAGAACTGCGACCCCCTGGAAAATGAAACTGCTATCAGAAAGTAGGTTAGGTTAGGTTAGAACTGTGACCCCCTGGAGAATGAAACTGCTGGAAAAGTAGGTTAGGTTAGGTTAGAACTGTGACCCCTGGAAAATGAAACTGCTATCAGAAAGTAGGTTAGGTTAGGTAATAATATGGGCAACAATTAATATGGCAATAATTGCTTATGGCGTTTGAATATTCTATGAAACCATATTATTGCACTTAATAATATGGCTAACAAATAGTATGGCATTGTATGATTATGGAAGGTAATATTCGGATAAACAACGAGTATGTCATATGATTTTTATGGTAAACAAATCATTCGGGCAAATGAAATTCAGGCAAGTTAGATTCGGGCAAATGAATATTATGTTAAATGACTGTCGGGCAAACAATAGACAACCGTTTGGCATGTGGCAACTATTCATTCACTTTTGTATGAGAAAAGTAAGTTTTGCTATGATAAAATAATTTAGTTTCATTTCTTCTCTTTTTTGCGTTTACTTCAATGTGTCATAGGTAAATACTCTAGACAGAGTAACATGGAGAAATATGGGAGAGGCCTAGTCCAAAGGCAACCAGACAAAACGTCTGCGGAGAAAGGCTAGCAGTAAGCAGTAAGTAAGTAAGGGTAATAGGTCTAGTTCATTTCAGTGTTAGTTTAAAGTACATAGATACATTTATCATTAGGTAAGTAGCTTTAGTATACTATGCTTCTTGGGGGGTGGCGTAAGATGTAAACAACCTACGTGCATACATACCTAATGTAGATTGTAGCATAGGATATGACTGGATCTGTTGACATGTTACGTGTCCTCCAAATTCAACTGTTAGTGGTTAGTTTTGTATAACTGATGGTGCATGTTAATGAATAGTTACAAGTACTTAATATAAGAGTGCATAACCTCGCCGTTAAACTTTGGTTCGGCGAAATTGTAGCAGTAAGCATCTTTATAGTGTTATTAGAAGTAAATTAAAAAAATAAAACTTGCAATATCCAACGAGGAAATTGGGCGCTAAGTTGGTATGGCAGGCGGTTTCGCGTTGACCTCTTTCCCTTTGCTATTGTTTTCGGTGTACTTACACGTGCTGAATAAAGTAACATGTAACGGATATATCCGTGATTAATTGGCTTTCGTGTTAACTATTAAAGATTTATGATTAATCACTTTACCTTATTCGCTTGTTTTATTCGTTAGGTTTGTGTAACTTTTCGCTTCAAATGCGGGCCCTGGGTGCGTAGCCAAATAGCACAAACGCTCACGAAACGCTCACTAAACGAAACGCTCGTAGATATCTATCTCTATCGCTCTTGCATACTGGCGCGACAGAGCCAGAGTACCTTTCGCAGCGTTTCGTTTTCGTTTCGCGTCGTAGAAATGCCATTCGGCTACAGGGCCTGAAGAGGACAACTAGCTATAAGTTGCCGGACGGTAACGGTTGTCAGTTACTTATTCGGTGTTGCTTGTGTATTACTTATGTATATTTCTATCTGATATATTTCTATGTGCTTACTTTACACATTCCTGGCAATAAAAATCCGAATCCGAATCTAGCCTCAAAAGTTACAATTTCTACTTATTTCCATCATTAGATTATTTATTTAATTCATCGCAGAACGTAGTATCAGTACCTACTCATGTAGGGATAATTTCTATATGTAGGTTTCCAAAGTCCTCTTTCACCTACTTTATCGAATTTACATTAATAATTGTGTGAAAGTGTCTGGAATTCTAGATTCAAACCACAGACGTGCCTTAAAGACCACGAAAAAATCGTTCTCCAAAAAATGCTAAAGGGTGACTCTTTGTTACCGCATCCACAGACGGGAAGATAATTTTGTCGCTTCATATGTAATTTACCCTACAAATCAGTCGCTTATTAACACAGGCTCCATGCAAAGCCCACAAAGCCCTAAGGCCTAAAATCCTACTCGGACAGCCACAAGTAATTAATGGGCAGACGTATGCAATTCAAAAGAGTCGCTACCAGCAGGATTAGACAGCACTGCCAAAAAGATAGCAGAGAACCGCATAGGGTTACCAAAATCAGTGTTTGGTTATAGTATTTTATGCAACTGGTGGTTAAAAGAGGTCAAAAAAGGCGAGTGGCGTGGGTAACAATTTGAGGCGGAGCCGAAAATTGTTAATAAAGACGCCACGAGCATTTTTTGACTCAGTTAAACACCGTTGCATACAATACTTTTTCTACGACCAAGCACTTACTTTGAAAGAAAATTATAAATTCAATAAATACCTACTTTCAGTCATCTTAGTTATCTAGTGGACCACCTACCATTTCGAATATGCAGTTTGAGTGCAAACATGAAAATAAAACTGTATATGGTACATGGTTCTTTGAAGCCTGGCCACTAAGACAAATCGAGTCGAGTTGAATCGAGTTCTCATACATTTGAATGCGATTCGACGCGTCGCCAATGATCGCAGCAGAAAACGAACGAGTCTCGACTCTCGACTCTGAGAATGCCAGGCTTTATCTGACATTCTAAGGTTGGCAACAATGTACCTATTTCATACAATATTTTAATTTTCTACGATGAAGTGATTGCTGGTTTGTTAAGTTGGTAGCAATGTATTTACTGAACTGTAACAGCTATATCGTGCTACTGCTACTAAATGTTTTCAGGGTATAGACTAGATAGACTTGTCCTGACATCTTTTATGTAGGGTTTTAAAGTACTATGCACGACCTTGTAAGTCACGAATAACAGTACGGGAGTAGAAAAAATATACTTTGGGATACCCCTTTAGTGTAGGTACCCCTTTGGGTTACCCTTTTGGTAGACAAAATTTTGTAACCGGGAATGATTCCTATTTTGTAGCCAGTTACGTATTGGACCAATGTAGTAGGTATCGTTTGGTAACAAAATTTTGGTTATATTGGGTCATCATGTATAAATAATTTTACTTACCGTTTGGTAAGTAAAATACAAAATTCCCTGTTTTTAGCCGGTTAAGTATTGGGCCCGAGGTACTGATCGCTGTTAGATTTTGTCCTAAAATTACAATTTTATTGAATATTGGATTACGATTTCGACTTTTAATCCGTCAGTTTTGATATTTGAAAAAGAGAAAAGCAGTGTTGGTGACCCTAATTCTGAATGAATAGTCAAATATACACTTTACTAGTAACTGTGGCGGGATGCAGATTCGTTACGGCAACTTTAACACGGACTTTTGGTTTGATAGCACTCGGATATCATGTTATTTGAAAGTTTACTTTTATGTTCACAGTTATAACTGGTTTGAGGTTCAAATTCAATAGTGTGGGCATTTGTATTTAAAATAATTTCTTTTCTTTAGTTTATATCCAAAATAGGTAAGGGTTTTGTAGGTTTTGATAGTGATAGCGCTCGGATTAAGTGAACTAAGTGCTTTATTCATTAATATATTTTCATTAATCTGATTTCTGGGCCATTTTTTTCAAAGTTGTCCACCCCACTTTTTTTGTAACATGGGTATTTTTTACGCGATTCATACTCAGAATCGAGAGCTTTTTCGATCCTGATAGGAGAAAAAAAATGTCCCAAGATTTCCATACATTTTTTTTGAACCTTCCATTCCGTTACCGCCATAGAAAATGTATGAAAAAGTGGTAACGGAATGGGAAAAAACCTTGGGACACTTTTTTTCTCCTATTAGGATTGAAAGAGCTCGCGATTCCGAGTGAAAAACACATAAAAAATTACAAATCTAAAAAAAAAGTGGGGTGGACAACTTTAAAAAAAAATGGCCCTTCTAATAATAGGATTAGGTGCTTTGGAGTCAAATTAAGAAATTTCGTGACATAACATCATCGTTCAGAATCGGCAATTCAGTACAGACTCTCTACGTTCAGTTGCACAAAATAAACCATTAAGGTCAATACGGATAAGTGTGTCACAAGGAGAAGTCTGGTCTTCACATTTGGCCTGTTTAGATCAATGATCAGTGTTTATTGAGAGTTCATACGTTTATCGCTAATCGTAAATAGCAAGTAGCAAATATAATTATGAACTCGCATTAAGACGCTGACAACACCCAATGACCTTGACGCTAGCGTACACTGTCTATTTGCATGGGAGTAAGTGAGAGCGCGATGTCACTAAAACAGGGCGGTTAGGTACATAACAAAAAGTACGGAAAAATATTAAAATAAAATAGAAAGCTGCATCATTTGAGCAATATGTCTCGTTAGTGTTTTAGACATGTATAATTTTGTTATTGTAATTTTAATTAAAGACATCTAAGTGCATAATTGGACGACATAGAACCGTTAAATGACGAACTCGTCGAGACCAATCTTTGCAATTTCTTTCTATCGAGCCGATTTCGTTAAATCGTGTATCGAGTACGGCTTTGTTCGTTGAAATATAATGAATAATAACATATAATTTACTTGCCTTACTAAATAGTTTGTCTTAAAAAACTGCGCAAGTAACATCAATTTTGCGCAGTTGGGTGTTGTCAGCCCCTTAATAACACCCGTGACAATTACCTGTATTGACCTTATTGTAATTTTGATGAATGGTAGGAGGATGAACACTGTAATGTGACGGAACCTGTAGTGTGGATCTGAACCTATGTTTTTAGTTTTATTTTTAGTACCTACCTACTTAAATATTACTTATTTTGTAGTAATAAATATTTGAAGTTTCTTGAGTTTAATGATACGTTTATTTTAATAAACAAAGAGAAAAATCAAGAACGAAGAATAAATTGTAAGACTATTTTTCAAATATAATTATTGTATTATAATTACCAAAGAAACTTTTTCTTCAAAAATCTTAATTCGCTAAAACAATAGAACATTGAAACAAAAACTCTTTGTACCAACATTTTTGTCGGAATGGTAATCCGTACACTTCAAAAGGCAGCTCATTAAGTGCGGCTAAAGAAATGTTCGGCGCGTAATCAGCTCGCTGGCGGCGATTAAGACGCACAAACAAAGTTGAGCCGGCCCTGAGACAACGACAAGTGGGCAAAGTTGCTGGATGTGCCTTAAGGGAAACCTACTGTACGATTAAAATTAGCAGGATAGGTCGATGTCTCGATTTCTATGAAGAATGTCTTACGTTATCACATCCCTAGCGATTATGTCGTAACACTTTCCCAGGCAGTCGCATTTTTGGTATTCAGTTCTAAGGTGTCATCCTTTTCACTGGCTATCATAGTGCTAAGAGTATGCTACCTTCATTTTGGATGTTCTTCTTATCGTGTGAAGGGATCATGAGTTATATACTAAATAATATTTTGCCAATATCTTGCCACCTCCAACCCTCGGGGGGTAGCATTTATAAGGTCTTCTGCAGTGCACTTAGCTGGACACAGGGAACATTGCATCATATGTTGCGTTGTTTGTATATCACCACATTCACAATATGCGTCACTTTGTCCCGGGTTGATTCCCCATTTTAGGAGGTTGTCTTTAGATCGGCCTACCCCCGATCTCAATCTATTTAGTGATTTTGGATGTTGCGCCACGTTACTAATAAGTTTTTCTGAATTTACGGTGTTGTACGATACAGCACTAGCCGATTCTCATGAAAGTAAAACTTCGCGAGGAAATCCGTTTACGTCAGAACTGGTGTCTACGCTCATTCTTGGGACTAGTCGCCAGCGTTACCTCAGGTTCTCAGGAGTAGTAAGAAGAAATATAACGAAGGTGATTTCACTGAAAAAAAGTTTCTGTAGTTGCGGTCCCAAACCCAACAGCGCGGTAATCATCAGCATGAACTCTTCATCGTCATCGGGATTGCTTGAGAAATTAAAAAGAGTGCGGGGAGTCCCTCCGCGTGGAAGAAGCGAAACTTCCTAACATATTCAACCTCAAAAACATTTTGTCAAGTGACCATTACGTTTTTGCGTTTAGTTACGTCCATCTTTTTACTGTTTTAAATATTTTACATTGCCATTTGCTCAAATTATTGAATTAACAAACATAAACTCATTTTACACACATTCCAACCAACCATTCCACCTTTTAAAACCATTCTGGGCATTCTGTTCTATCTATACTCAGTCAGTGAGTGAATAAGTGAATGAATGGAATGTCTGACTATACTCAGTCAGTGAGTAATTAAGTGAATGAATGGAATGTTTGAGTGAGACAGTGAGAGAGTCGAGTGAGAGAATGTTACGTGCTGACAGAATGTTACGCGCGTCATTTCACGCAAAGTAACAATGACTGAATGTTACGCGCTGTAAGTTGGAAATCCCATTAGAAGTTTCTCTTTAAAAATAACGAATATGCTGGTCTATGAAAAGACTTGCTAGAGCAAAATTTACAGATAGGATTATTTTCCTAAAACAAAATAATAGTTATTTGTTATACAAGGGGGCAAAGTTGTATTTTAACGCCGAGTGTGGAATTTAAAAACGAGCAAGTGAAAGGATTCTATAGTTGAACCACGAGCGAAGTGAGTGGTTCAAGAATAGAATCCTGAACTTGCGAGTTTTTTAACACACGAGAAGTAAAATACATTTGCACCCGTGTGTAACACAAAACTTTTCCCCTCACTATAGCGAGGAAACTACAACGCAAAAAATGCGTTTATCACTGCTTCCAGTAGTTCCACAGGTGGTAAATCATCTTTATTACTAGATTCACCTACTTTTATCAATTTTAAAGCAGTTAATTCAACTTTATTCAAGGTCAAATTACTTTACCCACTAGTGGATAAAATGCGTTTTTACCCGCTGGTATTAAAGGACAAAACACGTGTTTCCGAGCTAGTGAGGGGAAAATAATTATTATAATAACTGAATGTCACAAAAAACGACCGACTGTAGTAGCCAGGTAGATAACCTTCAAGAACCCTGCCGCATCCAGCGTTCGTGCCTTGATCCGTCATATTATCGTCCCCTCCTATTTACCAAAAACTTTTCCGTCGTACCTAATTTATTTTCCGACTAAATCTTATAAATTCGAGCGCACGACCGCCCGTCCGCACGCGATTTCACTCAAACGTCGACTTTCTGATAAAGCCATTCGTAGTTTTTTTCCTTCAATTCATTTTATCCGCTTTTTATTCGTGAATGTTTCTGGAACTAACGCTCTGTTTATGATTTTATGAGCCTTGAACTTCGTGTATGACATTGCACTTATGCAGGCTTGTAAAATCATGTTCTTGGCGTTATTTTTAACCGACTTCAAAAAAGGAGGAGGTTCTCAATTCGACTGAATGTTTTTTTTTTTTTTGTATGTATGTTACTCGATATATCCGAGAATTGTGGACCGATTTTCAAAATTTTTTTTTGATCGAACAGGTATAACCCCGAGATGGTCCCATTGGCACCAAGTCGGGGTCTGATGATGGGATCTTGGGGAAATCGAGGGAACTCTTCAAATGTTATAGGCACATGTAATGTTTTTAGTGTATTTTTCAAAGGTACACCAGTATTTACGCCTGATGGTAATAATTTTATGTGGCTGAGCTGATGATGGAAGGTCAACTCCTCAATGGTTAGGAGTTAAAGGATAATTCTTTCACTACTGTACATATATTCGGATTGATACATATAATATCAATAGGAACCACTAAAAATCAACAAATAAATAAACTTTTTAACAAAAAATAAAACCGCCTTCAAAAATAAGCGCGTTACAAAACACGTAGAAACTAAAAAGCAAAAAATAATAAACCTTTGAATTCAGATTTCTTATCGTATTGCAATAATCTAAACATCCAAATTATAAACAAATCAATTATTTTTGGAGTCGGGGCCAGCCTGAGTATGGTTGGGTGGGGCCAGCAAGGCGACGAACAGGTCTGGCACCGACTACAAAAATAATTGATTTGTTTATAATTTGGATGTTTAGATTATTGCAATACGATAAGAAATCTGAATTCAAAGGTTTTTTATTTTTTGCTTTTTAGTTTCTACGTGTTTTGTAACGCGCTTATTTTTTCTTTCTTAAATTACTCCGCAACCGAATGAAAGGACAAGATATACTTAGTATAATACACCACATCAAAATTGTCCCAATTTGACACGCCCAAAGTTGCAATTTATACGAATCTGAGCTAAGATTTCGAAAGGACATCAACCAAAGTATATTTAATACAGCCAAACGAAACCTCTTAAAGATTCTAAAAATTGGGGATCGATTTTTGAATTTCGAATGCACGAATTCGCCGTTCGAAAGTTATGGAAAACGACGTAATGCTATTTTTGAAAACTCGTTTTCGATTCTGGTAGTAGAATTTAAATCGCTAGTAGTGGAGATATTATTGAACGAATTTCACGAAATCGAATGGCCGCGATTCAAAAATCGGCCCCCTGACTAGAAATAATAGTTGCGGAATTTCAATAGAACAGTTTTTTTCATACAATACTGAACTGTCACAGCATACATCAGAATAACAGCGCCCTCTTGAGAAAAGTCAAATATTCAGGCCAGGCTTTAAAAAAGTACTTATTTCTTCTTACTACGATGCACAAGCTTTTGCGCGTTGTAGGATATTCACCTGTCGTAGAAGCGCCATCTACAATTAAGAATGAATAAATGAACACTTTAAGTTCTCGCGCTTTGTACACATATTTAAAGTCACACACAGTTAATTAATCGCGTTCGACCTGTGTGTGACTTTAAATATGAATAAATGAATTCTGTAATGATATATTATTATCTAAACAAATCAAATTACGCACTTACATCGGAGGACCGACTGCGAACACTTCAATGAAGGTTAAATTAGAATGATTGAGAAAGATCCTTCAGGTAAACCTTCATCATCATAATTTAAATTATTAACAATACTTCAATACGTATTACGAACCAGCCACTCCTTCCGCCCTGGTTCCAGAACGGAATGGAAAAATAACAGCAAACTAATTGGTGCTCCTGTTAACCCTTTCAGTTTTCAAGTTATCGGCCTAATTTAAATGTGCCGTTATCTAGGTAAAGGGACCTAATTGTCGATGGCGCTTACGTCCCGCGGCGTCGTATTTGTATACGAACATCGTACATAACGCCGTAAGCACCATCGACAACAAGGTCCCTTTACCCAGATAACGTCACAAATGGTTGGCGAGCGGAATTTTATTGGATAACAGTTGGCGAAGTTCGTTTAGTTTAGAATTTATTAGGCATTGTGCAAGGGGAAATAATTATGTATTGTTGATTAAGATTTGTGAATAAAAAATGTAAAGCGAGATTAAGAAACATATTTTTTTTTTTTGCAAAAAGTACCCCAGTTGACAAACCACGTTATGAGATAGTAGATGGATCATGGAGGGTATGATTGAAACTACTACTCATCTAATAATACGAGTACCTACATGATATTTTGTCGATAGTGCAATGTACGTATTCAAACTGTCTCTTCTTTATGTAACCCGTATAGGTAGTAACCGAGCTAAGTTGACAGCGACAGCCTCGCCGGTGTAAAAGTTATTATTCAAAACATAACTTTTTCTTAAGCCTTGTCTATCACGGGGCTATCATAATATTCATTATCGATGCCAACTTCGCTAAGTTTGACTGTATCTCTGGGTGATAAAACATTCAAAATCATTGAACAAGAGTCAGTATATCTCAAAGGTCTTATTGTTTCCTGTAAATTTACTGGACTTCTGCAAACTAAAATGTCATAATCAAAAAAGAGCTTTCAAATAATAACCAAACACTTAATTCTAGAGTCACTCAACCAAGCCAACAATGGTTTGAAGTAAGAATTCCATCGAAGCACACTTTGGCAAGCAAACAGAATGGACTGCTTTATGTAATAAACCACCAAACGACGATGTACCATAGGTTTCTGAGATTGGAAATTTCAACGTGTTTTTGTTAGTTTACTTTCTGTGTTAAAGATTATTTTAATTAACCTTAGTACATATTTTTACTCTCAGCGAAAACGTATCCTTGAAACATTAAAGAAAATAGCGTACTGCCAGGCCCGCAACGCATCAACTACCTATCGGTCGGGTGATTCAGGTACCCAAGGGTTGATCATTTATGATAATGATCATAGTATACCATTTGGATATCCGTCTCCAGGAAAGCCTTATTATTATAGTACCGAATTCTCCGCTTCTAATCAGATATTAGACAGTTTTTATTTAGTACTGACTAAAAAAAGGAAAATATATTTTTTTTTTGCTTGCATTGAGTGTCTTAAAATAAATGTAGGTACATAAATAATTTATGATTGAACTTGGCGTGTTAAGAATCGGTGTACATTTTCGAAACTTCCGGTTTAATCCCTCAATTCATTATTGGATAACGCCGTCCAAATGATAGATTAGTTCAGCAGTTATACAAATTTGCTCTGTTGATGGCCATCCTTTGGTTGACCCACTTTCAAATGATTAATCTATGGGCAATTAATACAAGTGTTTTCTTGTAATTTGCAGTCGGTTCCGTTCTCGATCATTTTAGGCTATATTTTGGAAATTTTGTTAGTTTTGCTAAGATCCTGGGAAGAATAAGGTTTGATCCCTAATTATGCCTGTATTTTTTGATCAAAGTATTTAAAAGTGCAAATAAATGAAACATAAAAGGGTGGAATAAGATACATAAAAAAATATCTAATGAAAATAAACTTGACAATTTCAAATCGTCATTGTATGACGCTGTAGCCATATGGGATTTGGATGATGCACGATGGTTGATAAACTGATCGACGAAAATAATTTTATTACGGTGGCAGTACCAAATGAAGTGGAAAATTAAAACTATTGTAAAATACAGCAACGGCACACACGGTGCTGCAACAGTGGTCCAGCTACAGGTGGCATCCAAATCTCAACTGAAAGTCTTTTTTGATTAGATCTACTTCGATACACATAAATGTGTAACTAATAGTGAATTCAATCCCACTTGCCATGTCTAAATTAATAAATTATGAGCGTTTATATTTAGTTACTAGTAAAAATAAAAGAACCTAAAATATATTACAAGATGAAAATAATGTAAGTCACTAAAATAAATGAAAAACGAAATAGTACGTACTTATCTGTTTTATAACTAAGATAAAGTAAATGAGACGCATAGAAAATTAAAATAGGTAAACATTAAGAAAATTAAATTAACCATCGCACGTATGTTTGACGATAAAGTATAAAAACTTCTTTACCTTTATCGTATTAACAAGCCGCAGCTTATTCCTTAATTGAGTTACCTTACGTATGCCACGCACATTCGAAAAAAAGGTTTTTAATAAACAAAGCGAAAGTGTTTGTTAATTCTTTGTGACACTAATACGCCACGCAACTGCGTTTTAATACCAAAAGGTACTATATCACAACAAATCAGTGTGCATATAGTACTTTTTGATTTAAAAGAAGAATAGATTGATAAGGGCGTGAGGACTTTATCTTTAGTAATTAAATCACCCTTCTATGAATAATTTACACCTTGATACATTTGCATTTGTGTTAATGAGGCTCGGGTTTTTATACGTGACAATTGTTTGACATTTGGATTGACTGATGTATTCTTAAGCCGTTGACAATTTAAAAGAAACATTCAGAATGTCAAATACTTTTGGTGCGTAGTTTCATCCGCCACATTTCATATTGACTAAAGAATCTACTTAAGTTTCTGAATTCAAATATTTCAAAACGAAATAAAACATCATTGAATATACGTATTTTGCGAGATGATCAAAAAACTAAAAGCTCTTGCTAATAAAAGTTCGAAACAAAAGAAACATTGTGAAGTATATTTTTCCTCGTGGATGAACAATAAAGTAATGAGGTAGGTGTGCGACTGGCGACGGTTGTATGACGCCTTATCTCACATTCTCATTTACTTACTGAATATTTCATTCAATACAACCAATGTAATGTGACCTTGGAGTCGCAAGTCTTATGTGGGGTAGTTGGTTTTCTTTTAATTTGGTCCAGAGGCAAATGTTGCGGCGATGGATTTAATAGTTCTTGGTGACATTCATATAGTGTGTATAGCTGAGTCAAAAGCTAAGGGTAAAACCAAATATTGAAGAATGGACATTATAAAGGTTTGTAGTGCCTAATTTAGAAGAAAGTCTGATACAAATAGATTGACAATCAAACAAGATTATTTGTATCATATTTTTTATGTCTATAAATAAAGCAATGCAGACTTAATCGTCTCATTCATTATCATCAACATCAAAAATCGTAACATTTTTAAAACTTATTAGAAGTTTTCAGGGTTGTTAATTCAATAATTAGGTTCATGTTTCATTAATTAGCGATTGACTTCAGTAATCATTCTAAGTACAAATAATTTCAAGCCTGGAAAAAAAATGTACTTTTGACTCTGGTTTCTGACTGATATACTTTCTAACGGATACTGTTTTGATTAGTTTTATTTGAAAGCAATGACGGGTTGGACTCCCTCGCTCGAGTCGCCGACGGGAACTCACAGCCTTATCTGCCCCGCACGCGATGTGTTTGCCCGAGTCGACTTATTAGCTAAGCTTTGCAGGTTTTCAGTTTTAGTCCAAATTATTAATGTTACGTAAAGATGGAGAATTATTTACTTAAGTATCCTTGAGAAAGTTTTATCACCAAACGGAAGACGTCTTGTTATGTAATTGTTTAGATTTAAAGGGAACAAAATATGCCTTAAGTTATCTTGTCATATCCTCTCATGAATATACAGGCAACAGTATAGTACCTAAGATACTACCTTGAGGTATCCCAACAATAATTTTGCTAATAATGTTATTATGTTCGAAATAATCGTAATGTAACGTCATTAGTTGAAACTTGTACGAGTCCATTGCTCAAATTGATAAAATTAACGAACCAGCAAAACTATTATCTAACCTAAACCTAATAGTATAATACTTGTTAGCCTTGCCAAGTCTTTAAACAGAAGATCTTTAAAAATGATTCCAAGAAACTAAGACAAGATTTATGAAGTAACTTCAAAAGTAGAAAGCACTCATTTTACCTTCTTTAATATTAGTCACAAGAAACTGACAGGAACGATTAGTATTCAGGGGATCTCAGCAAAAACCTGGGCGAATTTTTATTTACGAAAAAACTGTACAAAGCAGAAACATGCAAATACAGTTTTTACAAACAGTGATAAAAGAAAAGTTTTTTATAGTGAATATTGTGACATTACGGGACTCGTCATTTATGAGGGTTACTTTGCACAAAAATGGAGTTTTTGAACTCACCCCCCTATAAACATTGGAGTGGGAATGCTAGTTTGTTCTTTACGGTAGTTTTTTCGGTGTTTTTGGAAGTAAGTGCTTTACAGTAGTTTGAAAGGTTTTGGAGCAAACATGTTTAATGGCCATCTGATGAGTGGCTACTAGTTTAAAAATAGTTGTTATTTATTTTAATTTCATGGTTTTGCAGATTAAAATCAGTTTTAATACTGTGATTAATTATAATTATCTAATCAGTACCGATGGCTACAAACTCAAACACATTTTATAAAACGCATAGCTCCTAATTATAACCTGAAACCTAAGTTTTGTTGTTATTTGTATTCATATATGAATACAACAACAAAATTAAAATTAAATGGGTTAGGAATTTTACTACCCCTACTTCCGTTGGTGTCGCAGTACTGTGGTATATAGCTCAATTGTGGTATGTACGATGAGACTAGCTCCGGACCGAGACACACTTGTCTACTTGCGTACCTACTAGAAGAGATGCCTATGCTAAGCATTGGGCAATAAAGGGCTGATATGATGATGATGATGTATGATGGGCTAGCAACACTGCAATATCACAATCTCGTCTCCTTCCTAGCCCTTTATTACTAAGATTGGCACTGACACTTAACAGTTTCATGTGCTCTCCCTAACGCTTTTGGGTAAAATGGGTAATACAGAAGTGAATTTTACGTTTTCTAAAACTGTGTTTTTAAAGAGTTGAAAATAAATAGAGCCAAGAACGCTATTTAATCAAATCGCATGCTTGGATATTAAATTAATTCATTGTGACGATGATAAATGCCAAAATATTACCTTAAATTCATAAAAAATAATCATTAGATTATTTAATGCACTAACAGAAAAGCTTTTAGTAAATGGGCAATGAACGGGTGTAAATTGTATGTTATCTAGATTCAGCACGAAACTAGATTTCTTAACAAACAAGTCTTGGCACTTTATAAAATGAAATAAATGTTTAACTCTAGTTGAAAAGACTACCTACATAGACACCGCATTCACAAAAATGCGTGATCATAAGACATCTAAATATATAACAGAAGAAACTGACTGACTGACTGAGTGACATATAAGCACACAGCCGAAACCGCTGCTCCTAGAGATTCCAAAACTAGCACATAGGTTCCTTACGAGGTGTAGAAGAGCATCAAAAAAGGATTTTTAAAAATTCACCTCTTATGGGGTGAAATGGGGGTCTAAAGTTTGTATGAGAAAATGGCTAGTAATTTATATTAAGTAAGTACAGTTTTACGAAACGCCAAAAACTCACATAGCGTCTTTGCTATCTATAATAGTGCATAATGCTAACTTATTGGCTCATTTCATAGATGTCGTGCTACTGGAAAATTATAATAAACTCTGGCAAGTCTGACATAAACGGACATGATGCGTTTTTGTGGACATTTCAAGGCTACAAATTATTTTTTATATCTATTTATGGTAATGGCTTTTTGATAAAATGAAATTGTAATAAAATTTTACGAAAATGTTGATAAATGGTGTCTTCCGCAAAGTTGGGTTATTACGGATCCTTGTAATTCTTTAAGATTTCATTATGTTTATTAGTATTTATTGCAATTTTATCTACTTAATAGATTAAGTATTGATTAGATTTCTTTTATTTTTTAAGTACAAGAACCATCATGATTACATGTAGATGTATTATAACAATTTAAGTTTACATTGCCTATTCTGAGGCTTACAATGTTATCAAATAAAAGGAATAATCAAACAGAAAGTATGCAAGTATGTAAAAATATTCTTTATTAAAAGCATTAATGTCACAAAACTTTCAGTCCTCCCCTCCTCTATTTTTATAGCTCAGAAGGGTATGCCACTGTTTTGGTCACCCGTGGTTCCCCCACGTCATAAAACTTCCAATCACTATGCAAATAGGTCCTGCATACGTTCGGACCTCTCATTTGATATATTGAGAAGCCAAGAAACTTCATTCATTCAAACTTCATTCAAACAAGCTGTATAAGGCAATTTGATTTTGTTCTTAATTTTTGGGAACCTTTGCGGACCTCTTATAAGTTCGATATTGTTTTTTTCGAAAGGAATAAAATATATTAAGGAAAGTTAGAAAACTCTTCACTCAAGATGCTAGAAATTATATTTCGTTTAATGCATGCATAACAGTTAATAAATATCCCATTCTGACTGATTCTTATGTCAACTTTATCTAAGAATATTATAATAACTTACCTGCAAAAATGCTACATTTTCGCCTTTATTTCCATTAAAGTACGACCAAAAATGCACATATTTAAAGGCTACGGTACCAGGAGCACATAAAACACAGCAGTAGTTTAATTAAATGTAATGTGAAGAGACACGGAAGGTGAGTTATGTTATGGGCGGGCGATGCAAGGACGAATGGACACGTTAAGTTTGATAAGGTTTCAGTATAGTCTGTGTTGGCCATTATATTATTTACTAAGTAGGCTTTTTCGTTTTTAGAATTTGGAGTTTTGTGTTCGGCCAGAATCTTGAGCGCTTTGAGCTATTTGACTTTCGAAAAGCAGAACATTCGTTATTTTTTTTGTAGTGCTTAATTTTTTTTATGAAAAGTCAATATTATAAGAACGCAAGATAAATATTGTAGACGACATGCTGCGCGGACCTCAAATGACTGGGATAAATGCGAATGACGATACAATGTCAAAAAAATGTGGAAACAGTGTGACAATAAGAAAAAACTTGAAAGACAAGACGTGAAAATTTTCACAATGATTCCTGTATTTATAGATAATAAACGTGAAATACCAGAGTATAATAAAAACAAGAAGGAAAACAAACAATGGAACAATTATAATATAACATTAACCACTATTCACGCGAAGCGCAATCAAAGAAAACAATGCGCTGGAAATCCGCAAGTTTTGTTTGAAAGGAAAACATGTCCAGTGCAACTTTTATCCACGGCTTGCAACGCTGACACCAAATGGTAAAATACTGTAAGAGAGAAAAACTTAATTCAGAGACTTGGAGTTATATACCGTTGGACAACCATGATAAGTATCAAGGTAGATTTAATAATATTTTGAATGACATAATTTCTATAATATCAGGCAGTAATTCTGCGACTACGGTGCTTCAGAAAACGACAAAAAGGTAATTTTATCAGGCAGTGGAATCATAGTCGCTTTTTTATCACCTGCGTCATTTTCGCACTAACATACTATGTATATACCTATTTTAGTGTTAGAACGCGATAAGTATAGTGAAAAATGTTAAACACAGACTATAATTTAAATCTGTAGGATTTTAGCATAAATTTTGATGTGTTCTTTAGCAATGTAGTCGATAGGATCACTGCAGATGGTTGGTAGCGTGGCATGACTGATGTCAGTTTTACAATTATGAACAGAAACATCGCTATAGATATTACCGGATGTAACATAGTCGGCAACAGTGCCACGCTTCATTACTGCAGCAGTGACGCTGGTGTATTTATTAAGATTGTTCAAAATGTTAGTTGCAGCACTTTACCATTCGGCAACAGAGCCCGCGAAGTTTGCCTTCGGGATATTGTAAAGTTCAATTATATAACACGTTCCGTGGATAGTAACAATAATTCTACCGTATCTTAACCAGATAATATGTGTATTATGGCTGCTGTAACATTAGCGAAGAGGCCGATTCTATCCTAAATATAATAATTTTGAAGCAAACGTTACTTTGGGTAATTCCATATTATTTACAAGAGAAATTGGTGCCTGAGTGTGATAACCTCATCGTCTGTAGTTTCCAATAAATTCACCAGATAAAGAAAAGAAACAAAAAAATAAAAAAATTCTTAAAACTATAAATTCTAATCTTAATAAAATAATTAATAAATGCTTATGTTTAGAAACAAAAATTAAATTACCAATAATAAATAATTATAAAAATAACCAAAGGGGGATCCAGCGTTTCTGGACCTTCTTTCATAAGGGCTGCCGGAGAGGGCAGTCGTGAAGTGAAAACGTCCCGATCTCAGTGCGCTCTAACGAACGGAAATAAGAGTGAAACGCCGGAGTGGGTTTAGTGAGTAGGGCAGTTTCCCCTATCTTGTTTGGCGTGATAGAGCCAGACTACCTTTCTGCGGCGTTTTGATTTCGTTTCGCGTTGCAGAAATGCCATTCGGCTATAAAGCAACGGCGAGTCCCACACAGCACATTGAGTTCTAACATCATTGAGCTTCTAACTCTTCAGGCCCTAACTTTTAAACTGTCCATCTTGGGGCCACTTGCACCACCGAAAATGGAGGATTAACCCGAGGGTTAACCCACCATTTTGTATGGAATTTGACAGATGACAGCCCACTAACCCTGAGTGAAGTTGTTGGTACAAGTGGGCCTTAGTCAAATTATCTGGATACTAAAGATTGATAGGCTTCCACATCGTGAGTTCTGATTAATTTGACACAATTTTAAATGGAAATGTTTTAGATGGGATCCACTTCCTAGTTTTGTCGGCTCACAAATCTGTAACCAAAATCATATCAATTTGTTGAATGAGAATTAGCTTCTTTATCTTTATTTCTGTTTATCTCAGTTTAAGCGGAGATTTTCTGCAATTGTTTTGTTTAAACGGCTGTGCGGTCGTTCTCACTATCATTATAGCTGACAAGTTTATTGTCAAAAGGCTTTACGTTGGACTTTATTTTAAAGATGTTGTCTCCATTATATTATTACAAATAGGATTAACTCCTGAATATTTAACCAGCCGCCGTTTTATACATAAGGAATTCGCTTTTGTCGCATGGCAGTCTACACCAATTGTTGGGTGTCAAGCAAAAGCCGTGGTTTTTTCCGGGATAACGCAAGGAAGATGATGATGAGTTAGCCTTAACTTCTTTTAAAATCACCCGAGTATTTAGCTAATAGTACATTTCGATACAAGTGCGGAAAAAATGAAGGTCGAAACGTGTGGCGATAAATTAAAACATGACCAAAGGGGGTGTTTTAAATCGACACGATTTACGATTTCCTTTTCGCACGTGTACGATACGACGTTTTTCAGTACAGATGGCCCTCCGAAGTTTCGACCTGACATACATATAATGAACCACTTCTCGCACTAGTGCGTAAAAAACACCATCTGTACTGAAAAATTATGTTATAACGGACCTGTGACTTAACACTGACTTATATATATGTTTAATGAGTAACTCGGTACTCATTAAACATATATATAATTTTTGGGAAAATTCTTGTGATGCAATTGGCATATTTTGTGATCTTTCAAAAGCCTTTGATTGTGTGGATCATGGAACGCTCATTTTGAAATTAGAACACTATGGTTTGTCTATAAATGCCCTAAACTTTATGTCTTCTTACCTTAGCAATAGAACACAAACAGTAGTTGTTAACAAAACTCGCTCTAGCGGGACTGTAGTCCAATTAGGAGTGCCACAAGGCTCAATTTTAGGTCCATTCCTGTTTTTGGTTTATATAAATGATTTGCCATGTATAGTGAAAAACTTTTGTGAAATAGTACTTTTTGCTGATGATACATCACTGCTTTTTAATGTTGACCGAAAATCTACGGATTACAATGTAATTAATAGCACGTTAGCTGATGTACTGCAGTGGTTTACTGTCAACAATTTACTTCTTAATTCTAAGAAAACCAAATGTATTCGATTTTCTCTGCCGAATGTTAAACCAATCGATACAAAAATACTTTTGAATGATGAATGCTTAGAGATGGTAGATACAACACTGTTTCTTGGTTTAACATTGGACAAAAATCTACAATGGAGTCCTCATATAAAGAAACTAGCAAGCAAATTAAGTTCAGCCGCATACGCCGTTAGGAGAATCAGGCAACTGACTAATGTTGAGACAGCTCGCCTAGTGTATCATAGTTATTTTCACAGTGTAATGTCATACGGTATTCTGGTTTGGGGCAAAGCAGCTGACATACAGACTATCTTTGTATTACAAAAGAGAGCCATTCGTTCTATTTACAACTTAGGAACACGTGAATCAGTAAGAGAACTCTTCAAAGAAATTAATATCTTAACTGTAGCTTCCCAATACATTTATGATAGTATAATTTATGTTGTTAAGAATTTAGACTGTTTCACTAAGAATTCTGATATCCATAATTATAACACTAGAAACAAAAATAAGCTTGCCATAAAGAAGTTTCGTGTCCGTAAAGTACAGAAGTCATTTGTTGGGCAATGCATTCATTTTTATAATAAGTTACCTGACACTGCTTTGAGATTACCCCTCCCAGCTCTTAAGAACTACTTAAAAAAATCATTGATGTTAAAGGCTTATTACAGAGTCGAGGACTATTTGACAGACAAACATGCATGGCCCGAACCAGAAACTACAAAAAACGAATAGCAATTAAAATAATTGTATTATGTATAGAGGACACAGTTCAGATAAGAAAGCACATCAAATATTTTATATTTTATGTTGTGTAGGTAAATTACATATTTAATGATATTGAGATTCATATTATCTTTTTCTTCTATGACAATTTGATATGTTTTCTCTGAAGAAGAACGACGTATTATTAAGCAATAATATAATTTATTGAAATTAATTTCCATAGAGTACCTAGCCTGTTCATATTCTTTGATGAATACTTTTGCATGTTAAATTGTATCTTGTTATTTAATGCATGTTAATTATAAGATGTAATGTTTTGAAAAGAAGTTGCCCGCCGAGTTTCTTGCCGGTCCCATAGTGGATACCCCCCTCCCAACTGAGGGGGGACTGAAATCTTCTCGAGGCTGAGGCGTAGGGTTAGAGCCGGCGTAGCTTTATTTGACGTTCATATGCGCATTGTAATATGCCTACTTGAAAAATAAATATTTCATTTTCATTTTTTTTTCATTTTAGTTTTGTCGGCTCACAAATCTGTAACCAAAATCATATCAATTTGTTTAATGAGAATTAGCTTCTTTATCTTTATTTCTGTTTATCTCAGTTTAAGCGGAGATTTTCTGCAATTGTTTTGTTTAAACGGCTGTGCGGTCGTTCTCACTATCATTATAGCTGACAAGTTTATTGTCAAAAGGCTTTACGTTGGACTTTATTTTAAAGATGTTGTCTCCATTATATTATTACAAATAGGATTAACTCCTGAATATTTAACCAGCCGCCGTTTTATACATAAGGAATTCGCTTTTGTCGCATGGCAGTCTACACCAATTGTTGGGTGTCAAGCAAAAGCCGTGGTTTTTTCCGGGATAACGCAAGGAAGATGATGATGAGTTAGCCTTAACTTCTTTTAAAATCACCCGAGTATTTAGCTAATAGTACATTTCGATACAAGTGCGGAAAAAATGAAGTTCGAAACGTGTGGCGATAAATTAAAACATGACCAAAGGGGGTGTTTTAAATCGACACGATTTACGATTTCCTTTTCGCACGTGTACGATACGACGTTTTTCAGTACAGATGGCCCTCCGAAGTTTCGACCTGACATACATATAATGAACCACTTCTCGCACTAGTGCGTAAAAAACACCATCTGTACTGAAAAATTATGTTATAACGGACCTGTGACTTAACAAACCAATATACAATATTATCGAGATATTTATACACGGTGAAATTTTAGTGGTTGTTTTCCCGCAACGAAATGATTTTGCTATCGATATACAGTCAATGTGTAGTCTTTTTTTGAAATAATATTAATAAATGCCAGATTTATAAATGTGTCGAACGTAACTCGAAAGTGACCTATCACCAATAGTTGCACTGCAGCAGTACTTACCTAATTATTTTGAGTGAATGAAACAAAATAACTTAAAAGTAGTTTCGTTTAATTTTTCTTCACATTTTACGTGCAGTTAGTTGCAGATCCTTAAAGGTAAACATAACAAGTTAAAGTCAAGCTTAAATAAACACTTAAACTTCGCGATACCGCAATAATTGTTCGAACTGTAATCCGCCACGTTCAATACACAATCTGGCACGTTTAATATGATTTTGTTTCAATGATATTAGTGTGTCTCTGTCACGTCTAATAACATCGAAAGCGTCGGTTATTGCCATTATTAACGCTTCTCGATTTTCGTATTCCCTCTGGTACACTATGCGTTTTAGCTCAGACCACAAATAAAAGTCTAACGGAGTAAGGTCCGGGCTTCTCGCTGGCCAAGGCACGGGCCCAGCACGCCCAATCCAGCGCTGGGGAAACACGGCATTAAGGTGGGCCCGCACGTCGCGCTGATAGTGAGCCGGGCACCCATCATGCTGGTAGTAGAGATCTGCTAGCACTGCTAGCGGAACGTCGTCTAATAAGTCCGGGATAACGTTCTGTAACATCTCCAAATAACTTCCCCGGTCAAGTTTCCAACTATGAAATGAGGTCCAATAACGTAGCCATTGACTATCCCAGCCCACACATTTACACTAAACCGCACTTGATGAGCACACTCGCGGATTACATGTGGGTTATTAAAATCCCAAAAATGTTCGTTGTGCTGATTAAAAAGTCCCACTCGCGTAAATGTTGCTTCGTCCGTCCACAAAATGTTAGCATTCCTGTTATCGAGCAACCACCGACTGAAAACTACCCTAGCTGGCCCATCGTTTTCGTGAAGGGCTTGCACTTTCCGAAAATGATAAGGATGCAGTCCCTCTCGGTTTAGCGTTTTCCACACGTAGTATTGGTTGATGCCAAAAAAAGCCGCAGCCATACGTGTACTACGACGAGGATCTTGTTCGAAGTACTCGATGATCTCTTCGTCCAGTTCTGCATTGTAAACAGCCGGCCGGCCTCTGCCCTGTGCATGTGCTGGCGTTTGGAACTGCCCGTGGTCAAGCAGCCGCTGTGTGGCGGCGACAATTGTTCGTCCGTGCGGAACTTGAGGGTTTAAAATCCCCCGAAGACGCAGCGACTGTAAATGGCCTGGCTCCGCGTAAAGTCGCCGGGCGGCGTGGGAGTCGTAGTTAGCCCTAGCGTACAGCTGCACCATCGCGACGTACTCTAAATTAGAATATTCGTAATGCCGATCCATTTTACTAGAAATAGTAGTGTTGACATTGACAGGAACTGTTATCACATTAATAGTTTTAATCATTAAGCAAAGAGGATGTAATTATTCGAATTATCAAAGTTGACGCAACGTAATGGCAAGATCAAACCAATGGAAAGGTTAACTGTGCTTGTTTATCTTATAAGTCTCATAACTGTCATCGACTTGCAGTTTTAGTGCGTTACTATTGTTATTCGCTTGTTCGAGTTTAGGTAATTTTTACGGATTTTTTTTTTTGGAAAACAGTTATTTAATATATGTTTGTCTATCACAATTCGAAAGTACTACCGATAGCAAATCGCCCTACCGTGGGAAAACAACCACTAAAATTTCACCGTGTATTTATAGGTTGGCTAAATTACACCAATTTGCAATTTTGTACCTTTCATAAACAATCAATAAAATAAAATGCAATTGATGCACAGTTCTTGCATTGTGTCATTTGATCGATATTGTCTCATGATTTTTATGTCCCAAAACCTATAAACTGAACACAATGTGAATGCAGTCATAAAACAATCATCAACTCAATTGGGGTTCTCATGAAGCGTAATAGGCCAAATGTGTCACAACTTAAGCCTCCGCCACACGGGCGCGTTTCGAGAGCGTTGCGTCAGCTTAGCGGCACGCGAGCTGAACGCGCGCTGTTTCTGCGCGTTGGCAGAGCGCTCCGCCGGCGTCGCGCCGGCGCATCGCGAGCGGTCCGCCCTCGGAACGCTTGTGCAGTCACACATAACACAGCGCGCGTTGCGATCGGACGGATTTGCGGCATCATGAATTCGAACGTAGAAAGATAAATGCGAAAGTAACTCTGTCTGTCTGTCTGTCTGTCTGTCTGTTACACTTTCCCGCTTAAACCACGCAACCGATTTTGATGAAATTTGGAACAGACAATCTTTAGACCCTGAGACAGAACATAGGCTAATTTTTATTTCGAAAAAAAGGGATGAAGGGGTTGAAAAAGAGAGATAGGGATAGCGATAGGGATAGCGATAGCGATAGCGATAGCGATAGCGATAGCGATAGCGATAGCGATAGCGATAGCGATAGCGGCACCTCTGGGTCGTCTTCCATCTGAAACTTATGACAGACTGTCTTAGAATAGTGTCTCTAGCACTTGAACAAGGGCATATCTCTCTACTCACGAGTAACTCCACATAAAATTCGACTCTACATAAAATTCGGCTCTATTTTATTTTATTTTATTTTCTTTATTGGGGAAAAAAACAGATACAGACCAATAATATTTATACAGACAAGTTATAAAATCTTACTTATAGCCTACATCCTAACACAATTCCCACTAGGAGGTATGACAGTAGTTTTAGGGACAGCATTGTGATCGGAACTAATTAACAAACTTATACTAAGACTTGAACTTAACTTATAAAGCTACATAGATTGTTACCAACAGAAAAATATTAAGAAACAAATTAAGAAGTTAGTTACACAATATTATTGAATATTTTGGAGGCTTAGAACTATAATAATGAGCTTACTAAACGCTTAAATCGTATTTTAGTGTTATTGAAAATGTCAACCGAGACCAGGCGTTTGTTGTAGTTATCACACATCCTACGAAGCGGAGCTCGCACCCCAGCGTTAGTGGAAGTCGTTGGAACCGCGAATACGGACTGGTTTCGTGTCCTGTGGTTAGAAGCGCGAAAACTAATAGCTTCTAATAGCTCCGCACAGTTATAATGCCCTGTACATATATTGTACAGCACTGCAGCATCTTGTGCGTTACGTCTGCTTGCGAGCGTCTTCATATTGTACCTATCCAGAAGCTTTGCATAAGACAATGTTGTACGTTCGAGTCTGTAGTGAAGGGCCCTAAGGAAACGCTTCTGTACCGCTTCTACCGCATTCTCTACATAAAATTCGGCTCTACATAAATTCGGCTCTACATAAATTCGGCTCTACATAAATTCGGCTCTACATAAATTCGGCTCTACATATAATTCGGCTCTACATATAATTCGGCTCTACATATAATTCGACTCTACATATAATTCGACTCTACATATAATTCGACTCTACATATAATTCGACTGCGATTGCGATTGCGATAGCGATAGCATCGCTATCGCTATCGCTATCGCTATCGCTATCGCTATTGCTGTCGCTGTCGCTGTTGCTGTCGCTGTCGCTATCGCTATCGCTATCGCTATCGCTATCGCTATCGCTATCCCTATCGCTATCGCTATCGCTATCGCTATCGCTATCCCTATCGCTATCCCTATCTCTGTTTTTCAACCCCTTCATCCCTTTTTTTCGAAATAAAAATTAGCCTATGTTCTGTCTCAGGGTCTAAAGATTGTCTGTTCCAAATTTCATCAAAATCGGTTGCGTGGTTTAAGCGGGAAAGTGTAACAGACAGACAGACAGACAGACAGACAGACAGACAAACAGACAGCCAGACAGCCAGACAGACAGACAGACAGACAGACATGCACACAGACACGTCAAACTTATAACACCCCTTCGTTTTTGCGCCGGGGGTTAAAAATTATCGCTCAGATCATGAGCGGATTGCGCGCGCATCGCGCGCTTCCCGCCAGCGTCCGGCGGGCGACACGCCGGCCGCCTGCCGGCGTGACGCCGGCCGCCTGCGGGCGTCACGCCGGCGTGTCGCTCCGCTGACGCGACGCCGACGCTCTCGAAACGCGCCCGTGTGGCGGAGGCTTTAAGTAGATGTCATGAAAAGTGATATCAATTCTAAGTCCAATGATATCTTGTATTTGAAAAGTGTAGTCAGGCATAGATATACCTACGTGGGTAATGAGTAGGTATATTGCAAGGAAGTCGTTGTATTTAGTTCGTGTATTACTGTTCTTTTAAAGATCCTTAAGAGCAGCTAAAGTCCAACGATAAAAATCGACTTATAACCTTTGAAAAAGAGAAAATATTTAACTGTGCAACTATATCATCTTCTATTTAGACTAGATTTTAAGGATTTGTTGGTATAAATTTAATTTACTAAGTTATCAGGTTAACGTGCTCCGGAATTTGTTGGGCTAAATCGAACTCTTGCTTAATGTACTATCAATTTAAACTGAATGACGGCTTCCATTTTTGAATAATCTCAAACAAGGTTTTTCTTGCATCTTATCCTACTGCCAGTGTGCTACCAGGTTTAAAAGCATAACCACACTAAAGTCATTTGCGAAAGAAAAAAAATACTAAAAAGGTTTACGGGAACATAAACCGTGCGTGCGATGATACACATCCAAGGCTTCTAGCCAAACTTGCAATCGGTAACGCTCTATATCTTATCATAGCCATCCCTCTCTATCGCTCACTATGGGGATTAAGCGACGATATACATACTTACATAGAAAACATTCAAGATACAGGAACTGCGATCTATGTTCATCATGCAAATAGGTAAATACTATTACCGGGAGGACCATCGGCTTAGCAAGCAGGGTTAATACCGACTAGGCCAAACCAAAGTATCTGTCAAATGGCTCTGTTGCGCCAATTCGGAATCTTCCGACACAGATAAACCTAGCTCTAAATCACCTATTCCAAGCTAACCTTTTCGGAAGATTCCGAATTGGCGCAACAGAGCCATTTGGCAGATACTTTGGTTTGGCCTAGTCGGTAGTAACCCTGCTTGCTAAGCCGATGGTCCTCCCGGTAATGGTATTTACCTATTTGCATGATGAACATAGATCACAGTTCCTGAGTCATGAATGTTTTCTATGTATTTATCTATGTAAGTATACAAGTAGTACAAGCTTTGCTGATGCCCCCAATATTTATTTTATTTTTATTTAATTTCATATCGTTGGCCGTGGAGAGTCAACGATTGTATGCTTGGCTAGAGACCCTGATATCTTTGAAGAAAGGGTGGAAAGCTTTTACCTTATCGTACACGTAAGGGTTAAAAGAGGTCGTGTGAGAATTTTGCAATTGTTTATGATTTTAGATTATAAGTTTGAATATAATACGACTTCATTTGTTTTCGTCTCTCATTTGTTTTATAATTTAGGCAAAAAAGTTTAGTATCTTACATAAATTTTGGATTTGCTTTAGTGAATATGACTGTATTGTGATTATAATTGTAATTATAATACACGGTAAAATGAAAAGGACCGTTAGGACCGTTCTAACTTTCCTTGGTGACTTTTGAAGTCATAATGAACAATTTTTATTATGGGACCCATGCTGAAATCTCAAAAAAAAATTTGACTGTTTCAATACATTTCGACTGTCATGATGCCACTCTGCCACTATTTCTGAGCATTTCTTTTTTTTTGCCACTTTTATGTATGTGATATTTTTGAAAAAAAAAAAAATGCTATTTCTACTTAGAATTACTAGCTTTTTCAATCCTAGTAGTTAAAAAAAATTGTCCCATACGATTTTTTCTTATTTTGTTACCATTTTCCGTACATGTTGTATGGGGTAACAAAAGAGGAAGGTAACAAAAATGTATGGAAATTGTGGGACATTTTTTGTCTCCCAGTAAGATAGAAAGTACTCGTGATTCTGAGTACAATTGACCTAAAATTCTCTAAAACATTAAATTTTTTTTTATTGGCGAAAAAAAAAAGAAATGCTCTTCTATGGAACTGCCAAATTTTTTTTCGCAATTTCAGCATTGGTCCCGTAGTAAAAGTTGTTTATTGTGGCCTCAAAAATTTATATACATATTTAATAATCAAAACTAATAAACATAACTTTCAACAAAAAACTTTTCAAGTTTTACTTTTTAAACAAAACTATTTTTTTATATTCCTTCCTTCATAGCGCATTTTCCTTCCCCCATTTACCCCCTGCAAGTTTCCCGTATAAAACCTTATGTCACTTCCCGCCCATAACCTAATCTATGCAAAATATCACGTCGATCCTGCTTCGCTGCAGTTTACTTATCCTATGGGAAATGCCATTTTTGGGATAAGGAACTTTTCAATTTTAAAATACATGGTGTCGCTTTTAGTTCAAAACTTCAAATCATCTGTCAAAGTGAATGAGGACCTTAAGGGACCGATGGAAATAGGCGTTATTTTGTGGAAATCCACGATATATAATCAAAATCTAGAAATGACTAATTCGCGAATAGATCTCCTAATAACTATATTGCCAATAGATCTCTAAAAAACTGCCGTTTTGGTACCGTTCAACATAATCAGTGGGCCTTTTTGATTCTTAGCTTTTCATTTGATAAGCATTTTTTTAGCGAGTTTGAGCCTCGAGTATTGCAGTGTAGACTGCAGCCAGCAGCGAGGCAAGCCTACGGATACTTGTGGTCAAAACTGCCGGATCTTTTTCGCTGTGTCAAGATTGACGTCTTCTGTAAACGACTCTTGGTCCAACTACCTAAGATATCCTTTAATTATAGAAGTTAAAGCTAGTTAGGCACTCCGTTATTACCTAGGTAGGAACCAAGTTTTTTTCAAATGATTGTTTTGTCAAAGTACAGCGCACGGTATAGGCGTCGTGTTGTTCACTTAGCATATCGCTGGCCGCCGGCTTTTTGTGTTCTAGGCGACAGTACACGCTGCGACACACTGCGCGCTGTTCACGGGCAGACTACCTGTATCTGCTATGAGTTCATAATAATTAACTTGATAACAATAAAGTCAAGGAAATGGTATGGAAGAAGTGAGCAGCGCTTCAAAATTTTCCTAAACGTAGTTTTAGTTCGAGTAAGTACGTTAGGTAAAATTTTTACACACATTTTTCGTGACGCTCTCGCTACGTTTTCTGAACATATGACAGCCGCCATTGTACCTACTATAATTTTATTTCATTTATTTATTTTATTTAAAAACATTTCAATGTCGTTACAGATAAATCCAAGGCGTCATGAAATTGAAATTAAAAAAGTCAAATAAGAACATAAAGAAAAAGCACATTACAATCAATGGCAAATGGCAATGACGTAACAGCATGGCTCCGTTGCGTCGTTTGCCCGGGTGTAGAATTTGGCAGATTGCCCCGGAACCGCCGAAAAACCACACCTTTCTGTCTGCGCTCGTCATAATTATGTAACTTCCCATTTATAAGAGGCAATGAGTCTTTTGACAAGTACCCAATATAAGGCCATTCGTTGGGTGATAACAAAAGGCCACTAACAAAAAAGAAAGCACATATCAGCCTCGTTCTGATACTTCTTCGGTTCACAATGGCTCTGAACTTACTTCGTGAATTTTGCTTTTCATCCAACAATTAGCCTTCCAATCGGCACAATCCTGCAAGTTTCAGGTCAGGTTTTATAAAAATAAGAATCAACCTAAACCTGCTAAATCTAATTTTTTTTAAGTTAGTTTTAACAAGCAGGTACGCCGTCATTCATATTTATAGCCAATCGTCCAGTGAACAGCTACCATTATTCCCTTTCGTGACTTCTAGCTTTGTTACGTCGGAATGTCGTTTAAAATATTTACGAATATACTTGTGAAATATTTTATTTAATACCATATTCCATGAATTACGTCGATGGAGAGTTATTATTCGAATTGTTTGTTTGTTTGGATTCCAACGTGACTGTGGAAATGGGTTTGCCGTTAATTTGTTCCATTATTAGTGTTAAACTTTGTAAAATTTGTGTAAGATTAAAATTCAGTAGAGTAGATTAACATTATTTTTTTGCTAAATTGTCATAATATTATATTTTCGTGTTTATTGAAACGCTAACGAATACATGTTGCTACGAGTAGATACAACCAGATAATTAAGTAAGATTTTTAATTATTTTCAACTAACTTAACTTTCATTTTAATCAAAATCTAGAACATGCCTTTGCTAATCTGCATATAACAACGCGACAAAGCAACGCGGATTAGCAAAGGAATAAGTTGATTAACATGCATTTTCAGATTCCATCGATTCTCTTTCATTTTATATTCTGCTTGTATTTCGATTTCATTACCAATTATGAAATAGTAAAATAAACCAATAATTTTAAATTTCTTGTGTTATTAATATATTTATGATTCATTTTGATTTAGTTTTCTATGATTATTTTGATTTTTTCCTTTATTGTATTATGATATTTTGTATTTTGACATATTGTGTTGTTTTGATATTAAAGATTTTAAATTTGAATTTTAATGCAAAACTTAATAATTTTATATTGCTACGTCAATTTATTTCACGGCGGTACTACAAGCCCGCGGTGTTACCACGAAGCGCTGAAGCGTTGAAACTCGACGCCAGGCGTGTGAAAAATTATGTGTCGCTTAACGCTTTCACTTTCCGCGTGACGCGAGGCCAGCGAATAAATAACAGCTAACATACACAACATGGATTATACTTATCACAGATCACTAGCTCAGTGTATACGACACTGATAACTAAGGGTTGCTCCAAACCTGTCGACACGGAAACGCCCGTTAGTATGAAGACGCTTACGCGTCGTCGTCGCTGAACGCATCCGTACGCATGTTTATAGTAACTAGCGATTTTTGATCGGAGAAAGCCGATTCAGCGTCGATATGTTTGCCGAGACCCTAAGAGATGTGAGTACAAAAATAATATAGACGCCACAGAAATATGTAAAAGAGACCAACTTATGGACAAATGCTTCATCCTTAAAAAAACTACCTATCAACCAGCGCCTTGCTATTTTCGTGAAAATTCTTTTTCGATCATAATTTAAATAATAACTCCATGTTGCCAGGCAGACGACAGGTGGACCAAAATGTTGACCGAATGGTTTTCGCTATCGAATATAAGAAGCGTCTGGCATCCGTTGGCTCGTTGGGTGGACATTCAAAAAAAAACCGGCCAAGAGCGTGTCGGGCCACGCTCAGTGTAGGGTTCCGTAGTTTTCCGTATTTTTCTCAAAAACTACTGAACCTATCAAGTTCAAAATAATTTTCCTAGAAAGTCTTCATAAAGTTCTACTTTTGTGATTTTTTTCATATTTTTTAAACATATGGTTCAAAAGTTAGAGGGGGGACGCACTTTTTTTTCTTTCGGATCGATTATTTCCGAAAATATTAATATTATCAAAAAACGATCTTAGTAAACCCTTATTCATTTTTAAATACCTATCCAACAATATATCACACGTTGGGGTTGGAATGAAAAAAAAAATCAGCCCCCACTTTACATGTAGGGGGGGTACCCTGAAAAAACATTTTTTTCCATTTTTTATTTTTGCACTTTGTTGGCGTGATTGATATACATATTTTTACCAAATTTCAGCTTTCTAGTGCTTACGGTTACTGAGATTATCCGCGGACGGACGGACGGACGGACGGACGGACGGACAGACATGGCGAAACTATAAGGGTTCCTAGTTGACTACGGAACCCTAAAAACTGCAGGACACTTCTCGATGAGATTGGCCCAGGACTGGGATAAGTGGCGTACACTAAGGGAGGCCTATGCTCAGCAGTGTGTGATTAACGACTGAAATGATGATGATAATGATGAATAACTCCATAGAGAGTATAGGGTAGAGCAAATGGGACAATGGGCTAGTTTCCTATACTTAAAGTATTTTATGCAGTGCACGAAATAAAGAACCACTCAATTAGAATAAATATATAGACAGTAGTTATGTTTAAACATAATTTCTATTTAATAAGGCAAAGAGAAAGATACAAAGTAAATGAATTTACCTTGACGTCACTCCTTAGAATTTCATTGTAATTCCATTTATTAGCAAATCGTTTTGACAGTTCTTAAAAAGAAGCTGATTTGAATAGTAGAAAACTAGCTAATTACCGCGTTAAAGAGAGGTTCTGATACATAAATGGCTTCGTGTCGTACTGATTTGATAGAATATGCCTTAGAAGGATCTCAATTCCAGTCGCTGAAAACGTCAAAAAATTGTATACGCTAACCAAGATTTGTGCCCGATGATAGCTGGTGACCTCCATTCAAACATTCAGAATAAGTACCTAGATAGGCTTCTAAAATTTATATGAAAAAAGATATTTAAATAAATAAAGAAAATATGGGCATATATGTATTGTTTACTGGCTAAGCTAAGCAGCTAAATGGAGAAATGCTTTGGCGTTCACCATTCCTTCCACTTTCATAATGAGGAGTCTACGCTATGAAGTCTACACCTAAAATACACATTGTGGATAAGCCTAGGGCCCACTCACTTAAAAGTCCTTACAAATGATTAATTTGGGTGATTAAAACGAATTAGGTTAATGTGTGGGTTCAAACGCGAACCCTTTTTTCTTTCGTGCCTTGCCGTTTTATCTGATCGCATTAATCACAATTTTAGCCCCAATTAAAAGCAGTACAGTGTTTTAGGTTGTAAAAGGCAGTAAGTGTGAACGGTGCTTTAGTGTTGTTACGGTGTTTTAGTTTGGTGAAGTGTTTTGGGTGGTTTTATGCGGCAAGGAACCAGTCGTTTAGTGCGGTGTTTTCGCAATTATGAATTTTGTAAAGTAGTCAATAAAAAGTTGGAAATTTCACAACATAACCAATGGTTGATTAGTAGAGAATGCCTTTTGGAATTAAGTCCACCATTTGTACATGTTCCTTTGGTTGTGCAGTAAAGTTTAAATAAATAAATAAACATATGTTTGGAGATGTTTTTTGACGAAGCTTGCTACAAATTTTGTTTCACTATAATGACAGGTCATCTCGTATGACGGTTGCTGCCAACTCAATTCGTCTGTCGCTCGGCAGGCTTGGATATATTCTGGATTTTAAAAAATATTGCTCATATTTTACCATTTCATAAAGCACTATATTTTACATATATATTTTATAAGAGTTTTGAATGATTCACGGTTATTTTCATTAGACTTATATTGACCGGGATATAGACCGTGATTACCTTTTTGACGCGCGCGAAGGAGGGTAGATCGCGCGCTGTCTATACAACTTTAACATCCACCCGCCTTCGTCAGTTTTCCGTGATCATGATGCATGCAACTGCGTCGAAATATCGGGAGCTCGACAAAAATCTAAAAGGTAATCACGGTCTATATCCCGGTCAATATAAGTATATATTTTATTTTTAGAAATGTTTGAATATTGTACAGAGACCAGAAAATCGACTAAAACCATTGTTTACCAAAAGTTCACATTATGAAGTTAGTAACATAAAATCGTCCAAAATTCTTTATGGCCGTCAAACCTCAAGGTCAGGGATCAAAAATCATTCCACCACCTGAGGAAAACCTAATAACTGTTATTAAATAAATTGTTAGAAACCACGATAAAAAATAATGAAACAAACCTCTTCTGACTTATTTAAACTAAAAACAGATATGTATAACTTCTGTACTAAACCCTCCTTCTGTTTGTCAAACGTCAAGAAGCGGTCAGGGGTCACAAATCATTCCAACACCTGACCGCGTTATCGCGTCGCCGCGTGAAAAATTGCCGGTTCACGAACGTGTAATGACCGGTTTACACGAGGACAGTTTCATATTTAAAAAAAAATGTACTACTTACCTGAATAATAGTTTTGAAGCACCGTATAATGGGTGAATCAACTTTTTCTTGCCTGTTATTGCCATGGTTACGGTCCCCTGAGTCACGCTGGTTTTATGAAAAATTATGCTGCTTAAACTATGCAAACATTCATTTTTCTGGTGTTAGCAAGTCCTTTCCTTAATTTGCCACCTACAAACATGAACTACATGCATGCTTGCATAATTTCTGTAGCATAATTTTGCATAAAACCAGCGTGACTCAGGGGACCGTAACCATGGCAATAACAGGCAAGAAAAAGTTGATTCACCCTAATAATAACTGGTTTATACGAGAAAAGTTCAATACATATTTTAAACGTTGAATATAGTTAGGGTAGGTTTAAAAATTTCAAAAATGACCGGGTTTCACGATGACAGTTAAATAATTAAAATTAATTTAGTGACAAATTATTAAAAGTTTTTTATATAACGAAAATTTGCAGGTAAACAAATTATTTGTGTATTTTTTCTTCCTTTAATTACTAAGAAACCGTTAAAACCGAAATAAATTACACATATGAAAGAAAAAGTGACCAAGTCCTCAGGCACCAGAGGACTTGGTCACTTTTTCTTTCATATGTGTAATTTATTTCGGTTTTAATTTATATACATAATAGTAGTGTGACTACTTTAAGTCAGCACAAGTTGAAATATTTTCAATAGATTATAATTTAACTTGTGTTCATTAGAATTAAGAAACCGTTATTAATTAACATACATTTAAGTATAATAAAAGTACATGTAGTACCAAATCCAAAGCAAAATAAATGCTTTTAAATTTGTGATTTTATGCCTATTATTGTTTACACTTATTCGTAAAAAAACATACTGATTCCTGTGTGCGTAGCCGACTGCCGAATGGACAAACGCTCCCCAAACGCTCACGGTAATATATCTTTCGTAGCTATCTATCTCTGTCGCTCTTGCGTATTGGCGCGACAGAGCCAGACTACCTTTCTACGTTTCGATTTCGTTTCGCGTCGCAGAAATGACATTCGTATAGATTACTTCCCTACATACTCAACAGCCTGCCCACTGACACCAGACAGGAAGCCAACAAAGTTAAATTTGGTAAAAAGCTGCGTAGTTACCTCATAAATTGTGTATAGAAATAGTTTATCATAAGTATTTAATGATATAGATTGTTTTATAAGAGAGTAGAGACTGCACGATCCCACAGTCAAATCGTGGAAACTGTTTTGTGGGACACTGTACTTGTATAAGCTGTATACACTTAAGTTAATAAATAAATAATAATAAAAAAAATTATAAGTTTGTTATTTTACTTCATTAAGTTTTAACATCTAAACCTGATTATTTTCGTATTTACGCAGCAGATTATGTGAACAACATAAATGAAAACTTACTGCGTCTCGTCAAGTCTTTAAAACCTTGTTTCTCTTTCTGATTAATTACTTAATTATAAAATACATTTTACATTTTAAAATCTTTCTATCCAGAACTAATTAAGATGTAAAGCATGTATTTCTACTAAAGCCTGTACCAAAACTTTGAAACAAGTTACTAATTTAGTTTAAGTTACTTAGCTTTGGATAAAGTTTCAACTTAAACTTTAACCACTAGTATAGCCAGATTATTACAGCTAAGGTAAAAGTACAAGTACCAGTGTTCGACACTATTCAGTAGATGCCACTTTCAATTTTAATCTCTCGTATGCTTAGTAGCAGATCTGTTGCATATTCATTATACTTTGACATGTATGTATTACGACTGATATATGAATGAAAATTTTTTGACAGGCCCTTACGAAAGCTTAAGTCATTGTCAAACATTGTGACAGAAGGGTCTCATCTATTGGCGATGGGCAATTGGGCATTAGCATGTCGAGCATTATTTTACCTTACTTTTAATAAACTGGCTTCGTGTAAATCGGGCAATAAAGTTTTTCACAAACGCGGGCGCCGTGGTCATTAAAATAAATTGTTGACGACAACTGGCGAAACCCCGTTGCCTATCAGAATATCGTAAATAAGGAAAATTGTACCATTTTAAACATGAAACAGAATAAGTTACAGGCTTATCGTGGTGAGTTACTGTCTTTTTATTTTGTAAAAGTTTCGAATTGATACGTCGTAACTTTGTTTGAGTTTATGTCAAAGAATTCGATTTGATTGGGTCAAGTGGATATTTTATTAGAGTGAGTTGACACGTTTGACAAAATTGTTGTAATTATGAGTTTATTAAGCAATTTGGAGCAATTTTCGGCGTGACTGTACCGCTTTTGTTAATTAGGGGTCAGAGTTCAAGGCTTGGCGGTAGTTTTGATGTTTGACTGTCAAATGCCATAAGGTATTTTTTTAGATTTATAGATGACTAGCTTTTGCCCGTGGCTTCGCTTTCGTTAAAAATTTGCAGAATGCTCCATAAAAACCTCCACCCCCCATTTTAGGGAAGTAGGGGTTTGAAAGAGACAAAAGGTAGCCCTATGTCACTCTCCATCCCTTCAACTAAGTCTACTTAAAAAATCACGTCAATTCGTCGCGCCGTTTTGCCGTGAAAGACGGATAAACAGACACACACACTTTCCCATTTATAATATTAGTATGGATTAGGTTAAAAAATAGGTATTAGACCGAATGAAGAAGAAAACATTTACCATTCCTTCACCTATCTCATCTGTCTATTATTTTACTGCCTATTTAGCAAAAAGATCGATGCTTTTGAGATGTAGTGCTGGAGACGGATGCTCAGGATTCCATGGACTGCTTTTAGAACAGACGAGTCAATACTGCGAGAACTGAATATCACCAAGCGGCTCTCAACTATTTGTCTGGAGAGAATACTCAGGTTCTTCGGGCATATCATGTTCATGAGCAAACACAAGAACATCAGGATATATGGCTTCTTTTCCATTACACGCTAACTATACTAGGACCCTGCACCTACTTGATCTTTCGGCTTAGCCCATGGTTGACTGGTAGAGAATGCCATCTGGGCCTGGCATTAAGTCCGCCATTTGTACTTTTTTGTATTGTGCAATAAAATTTAAATAAATAAATAAATAAATATGGCTGATCATACAATCCTGCCGACTAACATAATACTCCGGTAGCCACAAATATGAATAAGTAAAATATAAAATATTATTTTATGAAACAAAATAAATTCGAATATTTAACTTCCGTACTTATAAAACTCTTTCCCAAGTAATTCACATCATCAAAGACAAATCGAAACATCAATAAGCCATTAAAGTATTCCTGAGACCGAAGATTTAATATCAACCCTTTAAATATTTACCGTAACTTCAAAGTACGGGGAAATCGCTAAAAATAGTTATATAACACTACATTATCATCGCTTAAAGAGTTATTTAATCATCGCGTCCAGCGAAATCATGATTTTTCATCAACAGATTTTTTTTATTGCTGATTACAATTTTTTGTCTTCATACTACACTTGGCCCAACTCCGGTATGTCAGGAAATAAAACTGAGGTACAGTCACCGGCATAAACAAGAACTTCTGTACCTTGTCACATTGAAATATTGTTTCAAATGTCATACGAAGTTGTCAAATGATTAAAAGCGACAAGGTATGTACAGAAATCATCACTTATTTTAGCCGGTGACTGTACTACCAGTACCTTTATTTGCAACGTTCTTGAAGAAATAGCGTTGTCACAAATACTATATATTTTCTTACCGTGTATCATGTGGAATGTCAAACATGAATACCAGCGACAATCATTGGAAGTACGAGTATTTTGGAACAATGAAATTTAAGACCTACAAAATAATGGATTGAGGGCTGTACCTTCCGTGCACTTAGCGAATACGTACAGATCCGTGCACCTGTGTTGCAACTCCTACTCCATAAACGAGTGTCTGTGTACATTTAGCAGAGTTTCTGAGGCATGATGGTCTTTTAATTTTGAGTCAAATTAATCACGTGTCTCACCTAGATGGAAGCGACGGCATAAATTGAGCTTACTTACCGATCCGGTACCTAATAGTCTCGTTCTTACTTTGCTTTTAGTTCGTGTCGGTCGCAGTATCGAATAATAACGTAAATGCAGTCTGAACTCCAATGGTAACTAATTTGCCTCGTCCGAGGCGAGAGCTAACGCCGCGTCTTGCGTGAGCGACGAACCCGCGACGGCGATGCGATGCGATGCGATGCGACGAAATCAAACCTTCTATCTCTATGGACTTGTCTTAGGTGGGCGACGGAACGCGACGGCGATGCGACGCGACGAACTAGCGATGAACATGCGAATGTTAAGCGACGCGATGCGACGCGATGCGATCAAACCGCTGTGTTCATATGGGAGTGTCTTGCGTAAGCGACGGCCCGCGACGGCCCGCGACGGCGATGCGACGCGATGCGATGGCGATGGGCGCGCGATCAAGCTATTTGATTTTTAGAAGCAAATTCAATACGTAGAGAGGTCGGACTAGAGAAATAACGATTGATTACTAGTCTCACATTTCATTCTTTATATTTTCTTATAATAAAAATTCAAAATATTCAAATTAACATAAGTTGACCAAAGGAGTAATGTGCCTAAAAAGTAAGGAAATTACAACTTTTGTAACTTGTATTAACAGACTGATTATGTGCACGGTGATACGAGATTGTCTGCGTAAAATATTAAAATTTAAGTGTGAACTAAAAATATGAAACACTAGTGCGATGACCTTACGATATATGTACTAGCACTTGACTTTGGTGAATAGGATCACAAAATTAACTAGTTATTACAACGGGCTCGTAGCCTAGCGGTTTCGACGTCTGGACGCCGCGCCAGCGGTGTGAGTTCGAACCTCGGCTGAGGCGTGCTTTTGCAGTTTTATTTTTGTTTCTTTTATTTTCTATTATTTGATTGTTTACTTTTTTCTTTCTGTAAGAATCTTCATTCTTATTTTTATTTTATTTTTAATAACTCCGGCTTTTATACTAACAAGGAAAGGTACCCATACAAAAAAAATATAATTAAACTACTCTTTAAGGGGCGTTCATTGTAATTCCTGCGATTCCTGCATTTATTGTAACTCTTAAATAATAATATTATCCTAAACCAGAACTTCTTGTTGCCATATAAAAAAAAATACATATAAGACATATCTTTGTGTCGATAGATATTTTTCAGTACAGACGGTGTTTTTATTACGCACTAGTGCGAGAAGTGGTTCATTATATGCCAGGTCGAAACTTCGGAGGCTCATCTGTACTGAAAAACGTCGTACGATACACGTGCGAAAAGGAAATTCGTAACTCGTGTCGATTTAAAACACTCCCTTCGGTCGTGTTTTAATTTATCGCCACTCGTTTCGAACTTCCTTTTTACGCACTTGTATCGTAATGTACTATTTTAAAGCACATAAAATTCGAATAAAATATACAGCGCTCATAGACAGTGGACCTACGTTCGATAGTCCGGCACACCGTGCTCTCGTAAGCGTAAGCAGCTAGATAGTTCTGAGAAGTGCTGTATAGGTACTGCGACTAAACAAATCTTGATCCTGTTGGTGGCAAACAGGCATACGGTCCGCCTGATTTTTACACATGCAATTTTATCCAAGAAATTTTACTTGAAATCTGATGAGAGTTTGAATTATTATTATATTTCGGGACCAGGGGACCGATTTTTGAGTCTCACGCGTTCGAATTCAGAAAATTGTCACTGAAAATACTAAGCAATTCACTGTTTTCAACCGGTATTTTAGTGACAAATCCCATATGTGAGATTCAAAAACCGGCCCCCAGGATGAGGTTCTGGTTTTCATGGTGGAGTCAGGATATGGTCAACAAAACTGCTATTTTACTCATAATAACTCCACTATGTTTGGGCTTATTACATTTGGGCTGATGAGCAGCGTCGATCTCGATGATGTCCAAGGTCACATGATCGAGTCAGGAAATGAATAACAGAACTGCTATTCTACTTATCGTAACTCGACCATGTTTGATCTCATTAGCCGGGCCAATAACACATGTAATTTTATGCACACAGCTCAGCTCTTTGAAACTGTTTATTTTAAGTTACTTACAATTAGTAGGTACCATATAATAATAATATATTCTTATCTCTTGTAAACTTTACAAAAAAGTTAACACATGAAACCAAAAGAATTGTTACTAGCAATTAAATTCAAAGATCATTCTTGCCTGTGTGTTGCGTTACCGGTGGCTCGCGTACCGAGCACCAACGCCATCTATCAATGGCTATTTCACGAAATTGATGAACGCTCTAAGGAATAAGGGCTTGTGTGAGAAATCTAGCAGACTTCAAATATAATAGGACTCACCTGATGTGGTTCTGAATGCCAGCTTCCAGGGGGCCCCCAATCCTTCGATATTTTAGACATATGTCCACAGGCTGTGTGGCACGTAGAAATCTCCTTGTGATTCGTGGCTGCACGTATTTTATAATAATTATAGGCTCAAGCTTCCGAGGAGCGAGCGAGCGGCGGTGTCGGTTTTTTTAAAGAAGTGTGTGTGGTAACACGAGCTTCAGTGTTGCTCGCTTTGATAAAAGCGTTCTGTTTTAGGTTTGTCCCGTTTTGAAATCTGCTATTCGACTAAGTTTTAATCGATTTAAAATTAAGACATAAAAAAAATGTAATACTTGTGCGTACTCAAAAAAATACGGAACATATACCGCCGACCATAAAATAATGCGTTATTTTATCTAAAAACTAGAAAAAACTATGCTAACTTAGGGCTAAAACATGTAATGCTCTACCTAATTAATGCCTATTCAACAGGCAAAGGGCAGACCTTAACGACAGGTCGCTTAGTAAGAGTATTACCGATGCGTACAGTTACGACTCTGGTAATACCGTCGGCGCCGGGATGCAATTGATGCACGCGCGCGAGACGCCATTGCAATGGTGGTAGTGTGTTATCTATCAACACGACTACAGAACCCTCTCGGAGGGATGTGTTAGTATTGTCGTGGAACCATTTACCTCTTGGTTGTAGCTGGTGTAAATATTCTACGCTCCAGCGTTTCCAGAAATGTTGAACGGCTTGTTGAATAACCTGCCATCTCGCAAGGCGGTTTGGATTGTCGTTAGACAAGTCAAATTCAGGTAAAGACGTTAATGGTTCCCCGATGAGGAAATGTCCAGGAGTAAGGGGTAATGGATCAGTGGGATCATTACTAAGTTGACACAGAGGTCTTGAGTTCAAGACGGCTTCAATTTGACAAAGTAGAGTGTTAAATTCGTCCTGTGTAAGTTTCAGTGTGCCTATGACACGATGTAAGTGTCGTTTCAGACTACCTACGGCTCGTTCGACGAGGCCGGCAAAGTGCGACGCATACGGACGGTTAAATTGCCAGGTGATTTGCATGTTAGTCAGCTGGTTATTTATAGTAGTCTGATTGGACTCGTTTCGTAGAAACGTATAGAGTTCAGACAGATACCTGTCACAACCTACGAAGTTCCGTCCGCAATCGGAACGAATAGTTTTACAATGCCCGCGTCGGGATATGAACCTACGCAATGCGTTTAGAAAGGATTCGGTTGATAAATCAGGGACTAGCTCCAAATGGGTTGCCTTCGTCGATTGGCAAACGAATACACACACGTATGCTTTGAAAATTTTCGCGTTGCGAAGTTTACTTGATTTAAGGAAGAAGTGTCCCGCGAAATCAACTGATGTGTTTAAGAAGGGACGAAGTGATCGAACCCTAGTAGTAGGCAATTGAGCCATTGACGGCTGTGGCGCAACAGGTCGAGCGCGAATACATGATATACAGCGTCGCGTACGCATACGTACTGCATCGCGAGCACACAGGATCCAGTAGGTCTGTGCGAGGGCAAACTGCAAAGTTTGAGGTCCCACATGTAACTGTGTTTTATGATAGAAATCTATAAGCAGATTTGTAAAATGATGTTTCTTAGGAAGCAGAATCTGATGTTTGGCATCATACGGTACATTAGCCCGATTTATTCTACCGCCGACCCTGAGGAGTCCGGCATCGTCCAAGAAAGGCTTCAGTTTTTGAAGACGTTTGGTACATCGGTCGTCGTCTTTGAGACGAGAGATGTCTTCAGGAAAGGAATCACTTTGGACAAGTGATATTATTCGACTGAGAGCTTGTTTCGTCTCAGGAACAGTTACATGTTTAGTCGTAGGATTCTCATTTTTACGACATTTGTTTATGAATCGTAATACATAAGCAGTGACGCGTAGTAACCTTGGAAGCGATGAGAATCGCTCAATGAACTCTAAGCTATTAGGTTCATTGATTTGAGTGAGAAGAACATGCTTACGACGTTCTTCGTCGGTGTGGCATATGACGTTAGTCTTAGGCCACTCAGACTCATCTTTGCTGAGCCAAGCAGGTCCCGTAAACCATAATTGATGGTTCAACTGAGATGGGAGAACACCACGAGACGCGGGGTCTGCGGGGTTATCTGCTGACTGAACGTGGTGCCACTGTGAGGCAGGCACGTTGCTTGTTGTCTCCGCTATGCGGTTAGACACGTATGTCCGCCATTTGTCTGGAGACGAACGCAGCCAGGCAAGAGTTATAGTGGAATCGGACCAAGCGTAGACTTGGTCGAACGATATTCTACTGCTGTAAGCAGTGAGGACCTTTTTTATCAATTTTGATAAGAGATGAGCTCCGCATAGCTCTAATCGAGGTATTGTTAGGCGTTTCAGAGGCGCAACTTTAGTTTTACCTATGAGTAGGTGTGTGCTAATAGCACCGTTTGGATCGACAACACGAATGTAGACGCAGGCAGCATATGCTTTTTCAGATGCGTCTGAAAAGCCATGAAGTGACACTTGATGTGTGCTGGGAAGCACATGACGAGGTAACGCGATGTCTTGTAATAACGGCAGTTCGTCGATGAACCGAAACCACAAGTCGCTGATATTCTGTGGAGGAACAGCATCCCATCCTGAGCCTGATGCCCATAAAAGTTGGATTAAATACTTTACGAAAACAGTCACTGGACTGAGAAACCCGAGAGGATCGTAAATCTTAGCGATTTCCGCTAACATTATACGTTTCGTACATTTGCGTGAGCCGTTAGCTACTTTATCCGTTTGGTAGGTAAAAGTATCAGATTTAGGGTTCCATTTAAGCCCTAGGACCTTGACCGAAGTGTCAGTGTCAAGTGCTGACAAAATAAGAGCATCATCATGATTGGAAGCATCATCGTTTAGATGCGACAGAAACTCGGAACTATTACTGGTCCATTTGCGGAGTTCGAACGTCCCTGCTTTACAAATGGAGGTCAGCTGATGCTGAAGAGTGAGAGCATCTTCAACCGTATCAGCTCCAGTAACGACGTCATCAACGAATACTTCGTTGAGAAGTACTTGCGAGGCAAGTGGAAAGTTAGCAGCTTCATCAATTGCTAATTGACGAAGTGTGCGTAAGGCCAGAAAAGGCGCGGACGCAACGCCGAATGTGACAGAGCACATACGATATTCCTTGACAGGATCGTGGGGAGAAAATCTCCAAAGAATCCGATGGAAGTCTCGGTGTTCTTTACAAAGACCGATGTAGCGATACATCATTTTGAGATCAGCCGTAAAAACGACTTTGTGAAGTCTATATCTCAGAAGAATGTCAGAAATGTCTTGATGTAATTTCTGACCAGTGAGCAGATTATCGTTTAGAGAACGGCCAGACGTAGTCTTGCATGACGCATCGTAAACGATACGATATTTCGTAGTAGTAGAAGACTTAACGATAATATGATGAGGCAGGTAGTAGGGAGGAGTGCCAGGACTCGCTAAGTCGCTGACTGGTTCCATATGTCCCAAGTCTAAATATTCTTGGATACATTTATTATAGTTCTCACGTAAGGCAGGGTCGCGAGACAGGCGTGCCTCTAGTTTAGTTAAACGTGAGAGAGCTATAGCACGAGAATCGCCCAAAGGCGGAGCGTTTTCCTTGAAAGGTAGGGAAACTGTATATTTCCCATTTTCATCTCGTGTGTGAGTTTCGACGAAAATCGACTCACAGCGCAACTCATCTTTCGTAAGATGTGGGTACTCTGGTATGGATTCCAATTCCCAGAATCGTTGCAGTTTCGTGTCAAGTTGACAAGTGCTCAAATTGACACTAAGGCATTTCATACTGTCATATGAAATTCTACCACCAATCACATAACCAAAAACAGTGTTGATGGCTACGGGTGTGCCCGGAGGACCTATAATATTATCTCGTAACAGTATGCTGTCGAGATGATCATTACCCAGTATCAGTTCAACAGGTCGCGTTGAGCGCAGTTCTGGGTCCGCTAGATTAAGATTTTGGAGGTGTTCGAACCTCTGGATACTCCCAATTGATTGAGGAATATTAGCAGTGTAGCGTGTAAGGCTCGGTAGAATAAAAGCTTCGATTTGAAGTTTAGGTTCGGGTTTGTTGTGGGGCGTAACCTCGCACAACACGTAACCACGAGGATGAACATCGCCAGCAATGCTGGTGAGCGTAGTGCCAGTCACAGAGTACCGTGGCAGGCCAAGACGCTGGACGCACGACTCAGAAATGAGCGTGGTCTGCGCTCCTTGATCCACAAGGGCGCGAACGGACCGCGGCGTGTAAGGCCCCTGGTTCAGGGGTCGTAAATTTACAAGCGCAGTCGTGAGTAAGACCGTACAGTTCTTACCAGAAGGTTGCCCCGTAGCTCCATGTAATGGAGTGGGCGTGGAGGTTTCCGCTACTGAGCGTAACTCAGGGGAAGAAGGTGACTCCGTAGTCAGTAAGACGTTTGGAGTAGGCACGTCTTCATGTAATGAAGAGTGGTGCTTTTGAGCGCAAACGCGGCAAGCATGGCGCGACTTGCAATCATTAGGCTCATGGCCAGAAAATAAACAATTGGTACAAAGTTTATTTTGTTCTACGAAATGTTTTCGTTCATTTAAAGTGAGCAAATTAAACTTCTCACATTTATATATAGGATGCGAATTATCCTTACAATATACGCATTTAAATTTATTTAAATAACCCGTTGCACTAGTAGCATGTACGCTCATAGTACGTGAATTACGCGCAAACGACGAATTAGTATTTCGCGGCGCATTATATTGCACGTCAGAGTGCGATCGAGCAAGCGACATTGCTTGTTTTCCCGCCATCGCATGGCGCGATGACGTCACCGCCGCCGGGCGGGCCGAGCCGGCCGCTCCGCCAGCGGCCGCGAGCGAGGGCGCCGGCGCCGCGCGCGACGCGGGCCCCGCGGAGGTACTCGACGTACGCGCGGACGCGGTCATCACTTCGGATGCCGCTAACTCCTTATCGAGAAAATCGAGTAATTCAGACACGTTGGGAATGTCATTTGAAGTTTTTAATGATAATTCAAAACGTCTACGAATATTAGGTGTAATTTTGCGTAGCAAAATATTTAAAAGTACAAAACTCCAGTCGTCAACTGGCAGCCCTAAAGATTTCAAGGCCGTTATGTTTTCATGATAGCAATTCATTAAGTTACGTAAACTTAATTGTACATTTTTCTCATTTACCGATTCACAGTCGAAAATATTATCGAAATGTTTTGTTGAAATAATTCGCTTATTTTCATAACGCGAAATTAAGACCTGTAAGGCATTCTCATAATTCACGTCCGTAACAGGAATAGACTTGATAAGATTATACGGTTCATCTTTTAAAAACAATAACAAATACCTAAAACGTTCGACATTTGATAAAGTTGTATTCTCATGAACAAGTGATTTAAACAAATCATAAAACGCATTCCATTCAGTCAAAACACCTGTGAATGTTTGCAGTGATAAGCGCGGTAAACGAATATGTGATTGCTGAGATTGCTGAGTGCAGCAACTCGCATGTGACACCCCACTAAATCCGCCGCAGACGGACGTAAGGCTTTGTTTTCGCTCTTCTTTAAACGTATCTAAGGCAACTTGAATCTTAAAGTACAAGGAATCAAATTGATTTCTCACAGCTAAATTATCATCGCGGTTGAATGACTCATTCTTTGCCGATAACTTTTCAATTTTCGTTTGAACTTGGAAAAATGATTTTTTAATTGCCGCTAATTCTTTAACTCGAACTCGAAATTCGGCCACATTATCTGAACAGTCTACAATTTTTTGAATATTATTAATTGCTAAATCACGTTCGAAAGTTAATTGTTCAATCTCCATTGCGGTCATTTTATTATTGTACTGTGAGAAATAATAAAGTTGTCACGAAATAAAATATGACTAAACTTGTAAATATGTTGTTTATGTTAAGTATTAAGATCTCTAAAATGGCTAGGTACTAGCACAATGTTAGTTAGTTAGTAAAATGTGTAATAATATAATTTGTCGCAAATTGAAAGTAAGTAAATTACAAAGATAAGATTTCCGGTCGGTAGAACCCGAGCAACAGAAATTTGAACCCTGTGCCGTACGTAATACGAGCGACAGTTTTACTCGATACTGTATTGTGACAGCACCGATTAACTTGGTTTTCTGATACGTTATATCAGAACCATAAAATTACAATTTAGTACGCAAATACTAAATGCTATATAATGTACGTTGTACAAAATGAAAGAAAGGAATTGCGACAAAATATAATATTTTAATTAGACCTAATAGGTATGCAATGGGCGATTCGACGCGCGCACACCTACCGCCCGCTCGACGGAAATATAACCGAATGTAATTTCGCAAAAAATGCTCAAAACCCTATGAAACTATATATAATTAGAATCGTCTCGTTGAGATCTAACTATACGTATCGGTATTTTTAGGAAATATCGTCCGACGCGATCGGAAACTCGATATTTGTATTTGTAAGTGGAGGTAGATTCTCGCTAACTTACGGAACAAAGAAATTGGAAATTTTACTACAAGTTCGCACAAATATCACAAGAAAATTAATAAAATGCCAGATACCAGAGTGGTATCCGGTTCGAAAACTAATTATGTGTGAGAAATCTAGCAGACTTCAAATATAATAGGACTCACCTGATGTGGTTCTGAATGCCAGCTTCCAGGGGGCCCCCAATCCTTCGATATTTTAGACATATGTCCACAGGCTGTGTGGCACGTAGAAATCTCCTTGTGATTCGTGGCTGCACGTATTTTATAATAATTATAGGCTCAAGCTTCCGAGGAGCGAGCGAGCGGCGGTGTCGGTTTTTTTTAAGAAGTGTGTGTGGTAACACGAGCTTCAGTGTTGCTCGCTTTGATAAAAGCGTTCTGTTTTAGGTTTGTCCCGTTTTGAAATCTGCTATTCGACTAAGTTTTAATCGATTTAAAATTAAGACATAAAAAAAATGTAATACTTGTGCGTACTCAAAAAAATACGGAACAGGGCTCTTAGTGTAGTGGTTATGCCAGTCGACACTAGATGGCAGCATTAAAAAAAACCGGCCAAGAGCGTGTCGGGCCACGCTCAGGGTAGGGTTCCGTAGTTTTCCGTATTTTTCTCAAAAACTACTGAACCTATCAAGTTCAAAACAATTTTCCTAGAAAGTCTTTATAAAGTTCTACTTTTGTGATTTTTTTCATATTTTTTAAACATATGGTTCAAAAGTTAGAGGGGGGGGGGACGCACTTTTTTTCCTTTAGGAGCGATTATTTCCGAAAATATTAATATTATCAAAAAACGATTTTAGTAAACCCTTATTCATTTTTAAATACCTATCTAACAATATATCACACGTTGGGGTTGGAATGAAAAAAAATATCAGCCCCCACTTTACATGTAGGGGGGGTACTCTAACAAAACATTTTTTTCCATTTTTTATTTTTGCACTTTGTGGGCGTGATTGATATACATATTAGTACCAAATTTCAGCTTTCTAGTGCTTACGGTTACTGAGATTATCCGCGGACGGACGGACGGACGGACGGACGGACGGACGGACGGACGGACGGACGGACGGACGGACAGACAGACATGGCGAAACTATAAGGGTTCCTAGTTGACTACGGAACCCTAAAAACACTGGGTTACACTGTATGACATTTTTTCATTTCAACATTAAGTAAATAGCATTCGTTATAAGTAAATAGTATACGTTAATTCGTCGCTCAGTTTTGCCGTGAAGGACGGACAAATAAATAGACACACACACACTTTCCCGTTTATAATATTAGTATGGATTAAAATAAACATTAAGTTCATAAAAACAAAATGCAGTATTATTGTGTGCTACTTAAAACTTTCCTTGTTAGTATAAAACCCGGAGTTCTTAAAAAAAAATAAGAAAGTAGAATCTTAGAGAAAGAAATAAGCAGGTAAACAAAATCAAATAATCCATACTGATCAGGGACCGGACAACCCCTTCCGCGCTACAAGCCTTTCATTGGGAATCCCTAACGTAAGGACGACCCAATCGAGAGACTCTCCCTTTCGAACTGCAAGCCCATTCATTTGACTAGCCCTTACAAAAAACTAAGCAAAACAATAAAGCTAGCCCTGTGCATTGGCTTAGCGCTATCCGATACGGCTTGCAAGCCTTTAATAAGGGTTACCCTTATTTTAAGCGCTATTTTTAAGGCTTTCCCTTTGGTTAAAGCGTAGTCGAGCCTTGCGTAAAAGAGACAGGATTATGAATCTAAGCTATTGTAAGAACAGGAAGGAAAATGCGCTGTTGCCACTCCGCACTATGCGCCCCATTTTTAATTTTGCAACGAAACATGTTTTCGTTGGATAAAAGTAGAACACGGCTAGAAATTATTTTTAATGAACTGGGAGACAAGGAAGTGATGGATCGCCTGATGGTAAATGATCATCGTCGCCCATAGATCAGTATGTACGTTCGTACGTATGAATGTATGTAGGTATATATGAATGTATGTAGGTATGTATGTATGAATATAATTATGTAAATATGTATGTATGCATGTAAATATACAGTGTTGGGCGAAAATCAATACAATTAACCATTAACATTACACATTGAAAACGTTAATTGCCAACATAAAAACAAGCCATTTTCGTCATCCAACTCGCCTTGATGAGTTAATTGGGTGAGCAGTTCCTAAGATAGAGCTGATGCTGAACCCTGGCTTTTCCCAGGGGAACGCGGGTTTGGTTTAACATAGGCAAGCGCTGTTTTCGTCATCGGACTTGTTTTGATGAGTACTTGAGTGAGCAGTAACCAAGGTAGAGCTGATGCTGAACCCTGGCTATTCCTAGGGGAACGCGGGTTTGGAGTAACATAGGCAAGCGCTGTTTTCGTCATCGGACTTGTTTTGATGAGTACTTGTGTGAGCAGTAACCAAGGTAGAGCTGATGCTGAACCCTGGCTACTCCTAAGGGAACTCGGGTTTCGTGCAACATAGGCAAACGCTGTTTTCTTCATCGGACTTGTATTGATGAGTACTTGAGTGAGCAGTAACCAAGGTAGAGCTGATGCTGAACCCTGGCTTTTCCTAGGGGAACGCGGGTTTGGAGTAACATAGGCAAGCGCTGTTTTCTTCACCGGACTTGTCTTGGTGAGTACTTGAGTGAGCAGTAACCAAGGTAGAGCTGATGCTGAACCCTGGCTTTTCCCAGGGGAACGCGGGTTTGGAGTAACATAGGCAAGCGCTGTTTTCTTCACTGGACTTGTCTTGGTGAGTACTTGTGTGAGCAGTAACCAAGGTAGAGCTGATGCTGAACCCTGGCTATTCCTAGGGGAACGCGGGTTTGGAGTAACATAGGCAAGCGCTGTTTTCGTCATCGAACTTGTCTTGATGAGTACTTGAGTGAGCAGTAACCAAGGTAGAGCTGATGCTGAACCCTGGCTATTCCTAAGGGAACTCGGGTTTCGTGCAACATAGGCAAACGCTGTTTTCGTCATCGGACTGGTCTTGATGAGTACTCGAGTGAGCAGTACCCGAAGTCCAGCTGATGCTGAACCCTGGCTGCATCTAGGGGAACTCGGGTTTAGTGTAACACAGGCAAACGCTGTTTTCGTCATCAGACTTGTCTTGATGAGTACTTGAGTGAGCAGTACCCAAAGTCCAGCTGATGCTGAACCCTGGCTGCACCTATGGGAACTCGGGTTTAGTGTAACACAGGCAAGCGCTGTTTTCGTCATCGGACTTGTTTTGATGAGTACTTGTGTGAGCAGTAACCAAGGTAGAGCTGATGCTGAACCCTGGCTACTCCTAAGGGAACTCGGGTTTCGTGCAACATAGGCAAACGCTGTTTTCTTCATCGGACTTGTATTGATGAGTACTTGAGTGAGCAGTAACCAAGGTAGAGCTGATGCTGAACCCTGGCTTTTCCCAGGGGAACGCGGGTTTGGAGTAACATAGGCAAGCGCTGTTTTCTTCACCGGACTTGTCTTGGTGAGTACTTGAGTGAGCAGTAACCAAGGTAGAGCTGATGCTGAACCCTGGCTTTTCTCAGGGGAACGCGGGTTTGGAGTAACATAGGCAAGCGCTGTTTTCTTCACCGGACTTGTCTTGGTGAGTACTTGTGTGAGCAGTAACCAAGGTAGAGCTGATGCTGAACCCTGGCTATTCCTAGGGGAACGCGGGTTTGGAGTAACATAGGCAAGCGCTGTTTTCGTCATCGAACTTGTCTTGATGAGTACTTGAGTGAGCAGTAACCAAGGTAGAGCTGATGCTGAACCCTGGCTATTCCTAAGGGAACTCGGGTTTCGTGCAACATAGGCAAACGCTGTTTTCGTCATCGGACTGGTCTTGATGAGTACTTGAGTGAGCAGTAACCAAGGTAGAGCTGATGCTGAACCCTGGCTTTTCCCAGGGGAACGCGGGTTTGGTGTAACATAGGCAAGCGCTGTTTTCGTCATCGGACTTGTTTTGATGAGTACTTGAGTGAGCAGTAACCAGGGTAGAGCTGATGCTGAACCCTGGCTATTCCTAGGGGAACTCGGGTTTCGTGCAACATAGGCAAACGCTGTTTTCGTCATCGGATTTGTCTTGATGAGTACTTGAGTCAGCAGTAACCAAGGTAGAGCTGATGCTGAACCCTGGCTATTCCTAGGGGAACTCGGGTTTCGTGCAACATAGGTAAACGCTGTTTTTGTCAGCGGACTTGTCTTGATGAGTACTGGTAAAGCTGATATTGAACTCTGGCTGTACCTAGGGGAACTTAGGTTTGGTGCAACATAGACAAACCCGGTTTCCGTTATAGGCCCTGCCTTTATGAGGACTTGGGTGCGCAGTACCCAAGCCAGTGCTGTAGCTGAGACCTGGTGGTACCGGTGCAATATAAATAAACGCTGTTTTCTGTTCATAGTATGTTTCGTGTGAAATATCTTAGACTCGTCTTTATGACTGGTACTTGGTTGAGTTGAGTAGTACCATAGAATCTGTCAAACTATTTCTGTTGATTGTTGTGAATTCTATGAAGATCGTTTGAAACAGAAATACTTTTCTGGTGGCAATCAAGCATACAGCCCGTCTGATAGTAAATAGTTACCGCAGTCTATGGACGCTTGGAACTCCAGTATTCTCTTTATTCCCTGTGTTACTATTAGTGAAATCGATTGTACTTAATTTTGATATTCAAATGGATATACATACGTATTTTTTTAGACATAAATAAAGTGTTTTATGTATGGCAAATTAATAATTTGTTCTAACTACTTGATGTTAATATTCACTTCTGGTAGGATTTTTGTTCAGTTAATATTATGTTTTATGCCTAACTTGACATTGCATGAAATATTTCTATATTATAATGCACCGAAACCAGAGTTGCCCTAGATACCGCCAGGGCTCAGCTACAACGCTGTCTTGGCTATTGCGCACCCAAGTCCTCGTCAAGACAAGTCCGATGACGCAAACAGAGTTTGCCTATGTTACACCAAACCCGAGTTCCCCTAGGTACAGCTAGGTTTCAGCATCAGCTCTATCTCGGGTACAGCTCACCCAAATACTCATTAGGACAAGTCCAATGACGAAAACAGCGTTTGCCTGTGTTACACTAAACCCGAGTTCCCCTAGGTGCAAACAGAGTTCAGCATCAGCTACACTTCGGGTACTGCTCACTCAAGTACTCATCAAGACAAGTCCGATGACGAAAACAGCGTTTGCCTGTGTTACACTAAACCCGAGTTCCCCTAGGTGCAGCCAGGGTTCAGCATCAGCTGGACTTTGGGTATTGCTCACTTGAGTAGTCATCAAGACAAGTCCGATGACGAAAACAGCGTTTGCCTGTGTTACACTAAACCCGAGTTCCCCTAGGTGCAGCCAGGGTTCTGCATCAGCTGGACTTTGGGTATTGCTCACTCGAGTACTGATCAAGACAAGTCCGATGACGAAAACAGCGTTTGCCTGTGTTACACTAAACCCGATTTCCCCTAGGTGCAGCCAGGGTTCAGCATCAACTGGACTTCGGGTACTGCTCACTCGAGTACTCATCAAGACAAGTCCGATGACGAAAACAGCGTTTGCCTGCGTTACACTAAACCCGAGTTCCCATAGGTGCAGCCAGGGTTCAGCATCAGCTGGACTTTGGGTACTGCTCACTCGAGTACTCATCAAGACAAGTCCGATGACGAAAACAGCGTTTGCCTGTGTTACACTAAACCCGAGTTCCCCTAGATGCAGCCAGGGTTCAGCATCAGCTGGACTTCGGGTACTGCTCACTCGAGTACTCATCAAGACAAGTCTGATGACGAAAACAGCGTTTGCCTGTGTTACACTAAACCCGAGTTCCCCTAGATGCAGCCAGGGTTCAGCATCAGCTGGACTTCGGGTACTGCTCACTCGAGTACTCATCAAGACAAGTCCGATGACGAAAACAGCGTTTGCCTGTGTTTCACTAAACCCGAGTTCCCCTAGGTGCAGCCAAGGTTCAGCATCAGCTGGACTTCGGGTACTGCTCACTCGAGTACTCATCAAGACAAGTCCGATGACGAAAACAGCGTTTGCCTGTGTTACACTAAACCCGAGTTCCCATAGGTGCAGCCAGGGTTCAGCATCAGCTGGACTTTGGGTACTGCTCACTCAAGTACTCATCAAGACAAGTCCGATGACGAAAACAGCGTTTGCCTGTGTTACACTAAACCCGAGTTCCCCTAGATGCAGCCAGGGTTCAGCATCAGCTGGACTTCGGGTACTGCTCACTCGAGTACTCATCAAGACAAGTCCGATGACGAAAACAGCGTTTGCCTGTGTTACACTAAACCCGAGTTCCCCTAGATGCAGCCAGGGTTCAGCATCAGCTGGACTTCGGGTACTGCTCACTCGAGTACTCATCAAGACAAGTCCGATGACGAAAACAGCGTTTGCCTGTGTTTCACTAAACCAGAGTTCCCCTAGGTGCAGCCAAGGTTCAGCATCAGCTGGACTTCGGGTACTGCTCACTCGAGTACTCATCAAGACAAGTCCGATGACGAAAACAGCGTTTGCCTGTGTTACACTAAACCCGAGTTCCCCTAGGTGCAGCCAGGGTTCAGCATCAGCTGGACTTCGGGTACTGCTCACTCGAGTACTCATCAAGACAAGTCCGATGTCGAAACCAGCGTTTGCCTGTGTTACACTAAACCCGAGTTCCCCTAGGTACAGCCAGGGTTCAGCATCAGCTAGACATCGGGTACTCATCAAGACAAGTCCGATAAAAAAAACCGGCCAAGAGCGTGTCGGGCCACGCTCAGTGTAGGGTTCCGAAGTTTTCCATATGTTTCTCAAAAACTACTGAACCTATCAAGTTCAAATCAATTTTCCTAGAAAGTCTTTACAAAGTTCTACTTTTGTGATTTTTTTCATATTTGTAAACTTGTGGTTCAAAAGTTAGAGGAGGGGGGGGACGCACTTTTTTTAACACGCTTTTATTAGGTCGTCGTGTATGTAACTATGTATGTAATGGAATCTAAGGAAGCTAATTTAACCATCTTCCAAGGATCGTAGCGTAATGAAAATTGGCAGCTATATGTAGTTCCGATGACAATAGAATAATATGGTACTGTTGAGCTGATCTGATGATGGAGTCGGAAGATATGAACTGGAACTACATGATGGAACATCGTATCATAGCCGTTTTTGGGTTTCTTAGAAAAGTCTTGTAATGAACTTTGACTACAATTAGGTTTCAAGGTCTGATGATGAAGCCGAAAGATATGAACTGGAACTACATGAAGGAACATCGTATCATAGCTGTTTTTGGGTTTCTTAGAAAAGTCTTGTAATGAACTTTGACTACGATTAGGTTTCAAGGTCTGATGATGGAGCCGGAAGATATGAACTGGAACTACATGATGGAACATCGTATCATAGCTGTTTTTGAGCTTCTTAGGAAAGTCTTGTAATGAACTTTGACTACAATTAGGTTTCAAGGTCTGATGATGGAGCCGGAAGATATGAGCTGGAACTACATGATGGAACATCGTATCATAGCTGTTTTTGGGCTTCTTAGAAAAGTCTTGTAATGAACTTTGACTACGATTAGGTTTCAAGGTCTGATGATGGAGCCGGACGATATGAACTGGAACTACATGATGGAACATCGTATCATAGCTGTTTTTGGGCTTCTTAGAAAAGTTTTGTAATGAACTTTGACTACGATTAGGTTTCAAGGTCTGATGATGGAGCCGGAAGATATGAACTGGAACTACATGATGGAACATCGTATCATAGCTGTTTTTGGGCTTCTTAGAAATGTCTTGTAATGAACTATGACTGCGATTGGGTTTCAAGGCCTGATGATGGTGCCGGAAGATAAGAACAGAAAAAGTGCGGGGGGGGCTCGAGGGGGGGAAGCATGAAAGAAAGATCAACGTAGTATTTAAAATAAGTTGGGTTAGCGTTTTCTTGTGACCTTTCAGAGCAAACAAAGGGGGCTCGGGGGCGAAGCCCCCGCATAAAAGAAAGATCAACATTGTATTTAAAATAAGTTGGGTTAAGGTTTTCTTGTGATCCTTAAGAGTAACGAAAGGGGGGCTCGGGGGCGAAGCCCCCGCATGAAAAAGATCAACGTAGTATTTAGAATAAGTTGGGTTAGCGTTTTCTTGTGACCTTTAAGAGCAAACAAAGGGGGCTCGGGGGCGAAGCCCCCGCATGAAAGAAAGATCAACGTAGTATTTAAGATAAGTTGGGTTAGCGTTTTCTTGTGACCTTTAAGAGCAAACAAAGGGGGCTCGGGGGCGAAGCCCCCGCATAAAAGAAAGATTAACGTAGTATTTAAAATAAGTTGGGTAAGCGTTTTCTTGTGAACTTTAAGAGCAAACAAAGGGGGCTCGGGGGCGAAGCCCCCGCATAAAAGAAAGATCAACGTTGTATTTAAAATAAGTTGGGTTAGCGTTTTCTTGTGACCTTTAAGAGCAAACAAAGGGGGCTCGGGGGGGGGGCTCGGGGGCGAAGCCCCCGCATAAAAGAAAGATCAACGTTGTATTTAAGATAAGTTGGGTTAGCGTTTTCTTGTGACCTTTAAGAGCAAATAAAGGGGGGCTCGGGGGGCGAAGCCCCCCGCATAAAAGAAAGATTAACGTAGTATTTAAAATAAGTTGGGTAAGCGTTTTCTTGTGACCTGTAAGAGCAAACAAATAGGGGCTCGGGGGGCGAAGCCCCCCGCATAAAAGAAAGATCAACGTTGTATTTAAAATAAGTTGGGTTAGCGTTTTCTTGTGACCTTTAAGAGCAAACAAAGGGGGGCTCGGGGGGCGAAGCCCCCCTCATAAAAGAAAGATCAACGTTGTATTTAAAATAAGTTGGGTTAGCGTTTTCTTGTGACCTTTAAGAGCAAACAAAGGGGGGCTCGGGGGCGAAGCCCCCCGTATGAAAGAAAGATCAACGTTGTATTTAAAATAAGTTGGGTTAAGGTTTTCTTGTGATCCTTAAGAGTAAAGAAAAGGGGGCTCGGGGGCGAAGCCCCCCGCATGAAAGAAAGATCAACGTAGTATTTAGAATAAGTTGGGTTAGCGTTTTCTTGTGACCTTTAAGAGCAAACAAAGGGGGGCTCGGGGGGCGAAGCCCCCGCATGAAAGGAAGATCAACGTAGTATTTAAGATAAGTTGGGTTAGCGTTTTCTTGTGACCTTTAAGAGCAAACAAAGGGGCTCGGGGGCGAAGCCCTCCGCATAAAAGAAAGATAAACGTTGTATTTAAAATAAGTTGGGTTAGGGTTTCCTTGTGAACCTTAAGAGTAACGAAAAGGGGGGCTCGGGGGGTGAAGCCCCCCGCATCAAAGAAAGATCAACGTAGTATTTAAAATAAGTTGGGTTAGGGTTTTCTTGTGACCCTTAAGAGTAACGAAAAGGGGGGCTCGGGGGGCGAAGCCCCCGCATAAAAGACAGATCAACATAGTATTTAAAATAAGTTGGGTTAGCGTTTTCTTGTGACCTTTAAGACCAAACAAAGGGGGGCTCGGGGGGCGAAGCCCCCGCATGAAAGAAAGATCAACGTTGTATTTAAAATAAGTTGGGTTAAGGTTTTCTTGTGATCCTTAAGAGTAAAGAAAAGGGGGGCTCGGGGGGCGAAGCCCCCCGCACGAAAGAAAGATCAACGTAGTATTCAGAATAAGTTGGGTTAGCGTTTTCTTGTGACCTTTAAGAGCAAACAAAGGGAGGCTCGGGGGGCGAAGCCCCCCGCATAAAAGAAAGATAAACGTTGTATTTAAAATAAGTTGGGTTAGGGTTTCCTTGTGACCCTTAAGAGTAACGAAAAGGGGGCTCGGGGGGCGAAGCCCCCCGCATCAAAGAAAGATCAACGTAGTATTTAAAATAAGTTGGGTTAAGGTTTTCTTGTGATCCTTAAGAGTAAAGAAAAGGGGGGCTCGGGGGGCGAAGCCCCCGCACGAAAGAAAGATCAACGTAGTATTTAGAATAAGTTGGGTTAGCGTTTTCTTGTGACCTTTAAGAGCAAACAAAGGGGGGGCTCGGGGGGCGAAGCCCCCGTATGAAAGAAAGATCAACGTTGTATTTAAAATAAGTTGGGTTAAGGTTTTCTTGTGATCCTTAAGAGTAAAGAAAAGGGGGCCTCGGGGGGCGAAGCCCCCCGCATGAAAGAAAGGTCAACGTAGTATTTAGAATAAGTTGGGTTAGCGTTTTCTTGTGACCTTTAAGAGCAAACAAAGGGGGGCTCGGGGGCCGAAGCCCCCCGCATGAAAGAAAGATCAACGTAGTATTTAAGATAAGTTGGGTTAGCGTTTTCTTGTGACCTTTAAGAGCAAACAAAGGGGGGCTCGGGGGCGAAGCCCCCGCATGAAAGAAAGATCAACGTAGTGTTTAAGATAAATTGGGTTAGCGTTTTCTTGTGACCTTTAAGAGCAAACAAAGGGGGCTCGGGGGGCGAAGCCCCCCGCATAAAAGAAAGATAAACGTTGTATTTAAAATAAGTTGGGTTAGGGTTTCCTTGTGACCCTTAAGAGTAACGAAAAGGGGGGCTCGGGGGGCGAAGCCCCCGCATCAAAGAAAGATCAACGTAGTATTTAAAATAAGTTGGGTTAGGGTTTTCTTGTGACCCTTAAGAGTAACGAAAAAAAGGGCTCGGGGGGCGAAGCCCCCCCGCATAAAAGAAAGATCAACGTAGTATTTAAAATAAGTTGGGTTAGCGTTTTCTTGTGACCTTTAAGAGCAAACAAAGGGGGCTCGGGGGCGAAGCCCCCTCATAAAAGAAAGATCAACGTTGTATTTAAAATAAGTTGGGTTAGCGTTTTCTTGTGACCTTTAAGAGCAAACAAAGGGGGGCTCGGGGGGCGTAGCCCCCCGTATGAAAGAAAGATCAACGTTGTATTTAAAATAAGTTGGGTTAAGGTTTTCTTGTGATCCTTAAGAGTAAAGAAAAGGGGGCCTCGGGGGGCGAAGCCCCCCGCATGAAAGAAAGGTCAACGTAGTATTTAGAATAAGTTGGGTTAGCGTTTTCTTGTGACCTTTAAGAGCAAACAAAGGGGGGCTCGGGGGCCGAAGCCCCCCGCATGAAAGAAAGATCAACGTAGTATTTAAGATAAGTTGGGTTAGCGTTTTCTTGTGACCTTTAAGAGCAAACAAAGGGGGGCTCGGGGGGCGAAGCCCCCCGCATAAAAGAAAGATAAACGTTGTTTTTAAAATAAGTTGGGTAAGGGTTTCCTTGTGACCCTTAAGAGTAACGAAAAGGGGGGCTCGGGGGCGAAGCCCCCCGCATCAAAGAAAGATCAACGTAGTATTTAAAATAAGTTGGGTTAGGGTTTTCTTGCGACCCTTAAGAGTAACGAAAAGGGGGGCTCGGGGGGCGAAGCCCCCCGCATAAAAGAAAGATCAACGTAGTATTTAAAATAAGTTGGGTTAGCGTTTTCTTGTGACCTTTAAGAGCAAACAAAGGGGGGGCTCGGGGGGCGAAGCCCCCCGTATGAAAGAAAGATCAACGTTGTATTTAAAATAAGTTGGGTTAAGGTTTTCTTGTGATCCTTAAGAGTAAAGAAAAGGGGGGCTCGGAGGGCGAAGCCCTCCGCATGAAAGAAAGATCAACGTAGTATTTAGAATAAGTTGGGTTAGCGTTTTCTTGTGACCTTTAAGAGCAAACAAAGGGGGGCTCGGGGGCGAAGCCCCCGCATGAAGGAAAGATCAACGTAGTATTTAAGATAAGTTGGGTTAGCGTTTTCTTGTGACCTTTAAGAGCAAACAAAGGGGGGCTCGGGGGGCGAAGCCTCCCGCATAAAAGAAAGATAAACGTTGTATTTAAAATAAGTTGGGTTAGGGTTTCCTTGTGACCCTTAAGAGTAACGAAAAGGGGCTCGGGGGGCGAAGCCCCCGCATCAAAGAAAGATCAACGTAGTATTTAAAATAAGTTGGGTTAGGGTTTTCTTGTGACCCTTAAAAGTAACGAAAAGAAGGGCTCGGGGGGCGAAGCCCCCCCGCATAAAAGAAAGATCAACGTAGTATTTAAAATAAGTTGGGTTAGCGTTTTCTTGTGACCTTTAAGAGCAAACAAAGGGGGGCTCAGGGGGCGAAGCCCCCCGCATAAAAGAAAGATAAACGTTGTATTTAAAATAAGTTGGGTTAGGGTTTTCTTGTTACCCTTAAGAGTAACGAAAAGGGGGGCTCGTGGGGCGAAACCCCCCCCCCCCCCCCCATTAAAGAAAGATCAACGTAGTATTTAAGTTGGGTTAGCGTTTTCTTGTGTGACCTTTAAGAGCAAACAAAGGGGGGCTCGGGGGTCAAAGCCCCCCGCATAAAAGAAAGATAAACGTTGTATTTAAAATAAGTTGGGTAATGGTTTTCCTGTGACCCTTAAGAGCAAATAAAGGGGGGCTCGACAAAAAAGAAATACTTAAATTTTGTTTGAATTAGTTGAAATGTGACAATATTTTCTAATCGAGTCAAACAAAATCCCACTAGCTGAGAGCTTCAAAACAACGTATGGCGAAAGTATGTCTCTCTAATGTCTTCAAAAAGTCCGCGATGGCACATGTCTATATTGTCTATCTTTTACGGATAACTTACTAGGTATAAACATTTTTATGATAATACCGTAATAAGAAGGTAGCCGCTAGTTATTATTAAGTAGCAATTAGCAATAAGTACACGTTAAGCCACAAATGGCATGTAAAATCCGCCTACTTGAAATAAATTTATGTATAAATGTTAAAAGTATTTCATTATTAATGACTAAAAAGTATAAAATAAATTAATAGTTTAAAAAACACTATAAAACACGCTTTTATAAATGCACGTAAAAGCCAAAAATAAATTAAGGATCGTTCAAGTTGTCTCTATTTGTGAGCTGAAGTTTAAAAACTATGTGCTTTTAATTATAATATTTGATTGTAAAAGCGTGGGGCGCTGGAACAGGAAAGACTTTCTTGTAAACAAATACTAATCCGAACTTCCTGGCGAATGAATTTGCATAAGAACATAACGTTTACATATGCCGCCTAAGGGTTACCAAAGAGAACCAAAGATATCTCGTCCACGAACAAGAACTCTGCATCCTGTCACTGTAGACACTTTCCCCTTTTGTACTTTGATCACCGGAAAAAAGCGGCGTTCTAAGTGTCGGTGACTGTCGACTCTCCTCGCTACTAGCGCATATTTTGTCTGAGTTCGACAAACTGGTATCTACTTTGAACACTGACTTTTAATTGATTTGACTGTTTAATGTAGAACCTACTAGTCATGCTGCAACTCCAGTTAGCGCGTCAATCTGTGTAACCTCCTTCCCGTAACATAGCATAATTTGATTTATCAGCAAGTTATACAAAAAGTCTTTCCTGTTCCAGCGCCCCACGCTTTTACAATCAAATATTATAATTAAAAGCACATAGTTTTTAAACTTCAGCTCACAAATAGAGACAACTTGAACGATCCTTAATTTATTTTTGGCTTTTACGTGCATTTATAAAAGCGTGTTTTATAGTGTTTTTTAAACTATTAATTTATTTCCTTTAGGAGCGATTATTTCCGAAAATATTAATATTATCAAAAAGCAATCTTAGTAAACCCTTTATTCATTCTTAAATACCTATCCAACAATATATCACACGTTGGGGTTGGAATGAAAAATATTATCAGCCCCCACTTTACATGTAGGGGGGGGTACCCAAATTTTTTTTTCCATTTTTTATTTTTGCACTCTGTTGGCGTGATTGATATACATATTGGGACCAAATTTCAGCTTTCTAGTTCTAACGGTTACTGAGATTATCAGCGGACGGACGGACGGACGGACAGACAGACATGGCGAAACTATAAAGGTTCCTAGTTGACTACGGAACCCAAAAAAGCAGCGTTTGCCTGTGTTACACCTGAGCAAAGAAGGAGCCTATCATTACTATAAGTATTTGGTATTGAAAATTGAACCTTATTTTATCTACAGCCGTTTCCATCAAACAGAAACGCGCAAATATCACACACAGTGTCACCGTAGGTAACGATCGTATGTTATTTCGTTCGGAGTAATGTGTGCTTTATGAGCGAGGTACAGGATTTAAACTCGCACGATATGCTATAAGGGAAAGCAAATAAAACCCAGTATAAGGCTTACCCTTATGGCGTTAGGCTGAGCCGATGATAAGGGTTTTGAAAGGGTATTGGGCTATTTTAGGTAAGCGCTTTCGTTAGGGCTTTAAAAGCAAAATGAAAGGGTATCGCGTCAAAAGGGTAGGGTAAGTTAAGCCTAACGAAATACCCATACAAAACCCCGTATAAGGGATAGCGGGCCGGTCCCTGAATTACTGATTAAACTGGAAAGTGTGTGTGTGTCTGTTTGTTTGTCCGTCTTTCAAGAGAAGCCGCGGGCAAAAGCTAGTAGAACATAAAAGAAAAAAAGTAAATAAAAATGCAAAAAGATTGCGTGAGCCGAGATTCGAACTCACGACACTCATGGCGCAAACGATTCCACCTAGAAGTCAAACCCGCTAGACCATTTGCACATTGTGAAAGACGGCGAATCTTGTGATTCTAATCACCAAAATGCTAGTGCCGAAGTTTCGCGCGATGGATACGCGATGACCTTGAGCCATCGCCGTCGCATCGCGTCGCATCGCGTCGCGTCGCGTCGCGTCGCCCGTCGCTCACGCAAGACGGAGCGTAAGAAGGCAACAGTAACAACGATCTTTCGGAAACACTTTCACAACATAATTCAAGAGGAATCCGCCGTAAGTCCGCTCAAAGAAACGCGGGTCAAACGGAAATCGTAATGCTAGGCCGGACCGAAGCTGAATTTGGTAACTTGAATTTTTAGGAACTTTCGGATAAATAAGTAAATATTCTGTTTGGTGAAAGACATATAAAACTCCGTATAGACACTTTTAACACGTATCAAGTTAAGAATGTGGGCCAAATTGTCAAATCTGACATCCAAGATTTTCCGCGTTGGTTCGTTCCGCGGATGACATTCATAAAATCTAGAGGACTTCTGGATGATACTAGTCTAGGACCGGGGTAAGTGGCCTAGGTACAGTCAACCAATTGGAACCCTAGGCCACGCTACAACCATGTCAAAATGACAAGCAGTAAGAGATTTTTTACAATCTGATTTATAAGTTTTATAACGTCACTATGATATAGTTCTACAGTGGCCTAGGGTTCCAATTGGTTGACTGTACATGACAAAATGAAAAACCGGCCAAGAGCGTGTCGGGCCACGCTCAGTGTAGGGTTCCGTAGTTTTTCGTATTTTTCTCAAAAACTGCTGAACCTATCAAGTTCAAAACAATTTTTCTAGAAAGTCTTTATAAAGTTCTACTTTTGTGATTTTTTTCATATTTTTTAAACATATGGTTCAAAAGTTAGAGGGGGGGGACGCACTTTTTTTCCCTTTAGGAGTGATTATTTCCGAAAATATTAATATTATCAAAAAACGATCTTAGTAAACCCTTATTCATTTTTAAATACCTATCCAACAATATATCACACGTTGGGGTTAGAATGAAAAAAAATATCAGCCCCCACTTTACATGTAGGGGGGGTACCCTAATAAAACATTTATTTCCACTTTATATTTTTGCACTTTGTTGGCGTGATTGATATACATATTGGTACCAAATTTCAGCTTTCTAGTACTTACGGTTACTGAGATTATCCGCGGACGGACGGACGGACGGATGGACGGACGGACGGACGGACAGACAGACATGGCGAAACTATAAGGGTTCCTAGTTGACTACGGAACCCTAAAAATGAAAACGAAAATGAAATATTTATTTTTCAAGTAGGCATATTACAATGCGCATATGAACGTCAAATAAAGCTACGAAATATACGCTCTGCAGTCACAGTGGGTGATTCTCTAATCAAGTCTCTACTAAAATATTGATTATTATGTATATATTTTACAGATTGAATTGTCCTGACTCGTAGTATTTATTAATTTAGTCCAAACAGATAGCGAATGTAAACTCGAACGTTTTTCGTTTTGACCTTAATATCAGCTGCGACCAGGTCGTGTTCCTGCGCTGATTGATGATTTAGATGTCCAAAATTATCATTCACCCCGGAACCAACCGAGAAAAACTTTTACTACCTACCAAAGTTGTTTGTGTTTGTGCTCTATAATAAGACAATTTCGGCCATTTTTTTTTTCAAAGTTGTCCACCTCACTTTTTTTTGGATTGGGAATTTTTTAAGTGGTTTCCACTCAGAATCGCGAGCTCTTTCAATCTTAATAGGAGAAAAAAAGTGTCCCAAGGTTTTTTCCCATTCCGTTACCATTTTTTCATACATTTTATATGGCGGTAACGGAATGGAAGGTTTGAAAAATGTATGGAAATCTTGGGACATTTTTTTCTCCTATTAGGATCGAAAGAGCTCGCGATTCTGAGTATGTATCGCGTAAAAAATACCCATGTTACAAAAAAAGTGGGGTGGACAACTTTGAAAAAAAAAAATGGCCCATTTATTAATGTAAACGGTTCTCTTACGTCATTGTCCGCCGCTACCAGCGATAAATAGTAGATTTTAATTAAGATGACAGCGTCCGATTGCACCGTATTAACGCTCCGCTATATTCTCTGTGGTCGTCGTGGGCTCGTAAAAGTGTTATGAGTTCATATACAGACTGGCGCCGTAGACGAAGGTTGAGAAAGGTACAGTGGATTTGTTTAGTCTTATGATTTTTTATGGAAAATAAATTACATTGTGATAAAAGAAAATTTTTGACTACTGTTCATTACTAGGACGATTGAAATAAGGGAACTTAGGGAAGATAATTTAAAGAACTTGAAATCGTTTTTAGTAGGCACCAAATACATTTTAAGAAATATAGCAACTCTTTATGATTTTAAAATTAATGTTGTTATGTGTATTCAGCCTACATGGTACATTATATTGGTATTTGAATTTTAAAGTGATACTGTTAAGATTTAGGAAGTAATGAAATATGTCATGATTTTGCTAAAGTTTTTTGAGATTCTTCTGACAGTTGTGTTCCATTAAACCGAGCTGCAGTTTTAAGTACATCCTCAGCATCTTCATAGCGACCTTTGCTCATGTACCAGCGGACTGATTCAGGGACGAACCAGAACGAACAACTGATTATGAGCATTGGTCCATACAAGACCTGGGTAAGTTGACGCCAATCGTGAACCGCCCAGGCGACTAAACCCGTGCAGACGTTTCCAAGAGAGAAGAAAGTGTTCATGGATGCTCCGCCAACAACTCGGATGCGTGGTCCGACCAGCTCCATCACTACATGTAATTAATAATCTTAAGTAACATTATTAAACAAGTTGTACTTTTTGGACATCTAAGATTAAACAAATATGAAAGAAGTTTTACCCAAAATGTAAGCGCAAGTGAAAACGCCAGCGCCTAAAGCGGGCTCTATAAACTGCAAGACAGTGAAGCTCATGTATGTATCGACCCAGGCGCGAGCCAATCCCAGGCTGGCGCGAATTATGGCATTGACAGCTAATTCGTCTCCCCCAACGGTCAGATGCATATCCTACAAATAAAATCGTGAGAGAAAGGTCTATTATTGGTTGAAACTGTGAAAAACTAAATTTGACGGTGGAACAATAATATTCGCTTAAATTGAACTAAACGCCGTTACGCTATTGTTCTGTTCAAAATATGAAACCTGCACAATCTTAGCGCAATACAAATCAAGGATAAAATTCTTACAATAAGTCATACCTGTGATCGGTAATGCGACTAGAGTGCCAATTTTGCGAACGGAGCCAATCAAAGAACGTTGCCATTCCCGACAAGCCAGATCAAACTGAAAAATAACATCAATTCTTGATAATAACACATTTAATAAACCTACTTTAAGATTCTTGGTCATATTTAATGATTTACATAAATATACAAAAGTATGACGAGCGAAGTAATAAGAAAAAATATTTTGAAACAGAAACTCACAGTGTAAACTACGGAGTCTGTATTCTCATAAACAAATTCCTCACAACCGATGACACGGCTGGAGTCAAATAGACTAGTAGGGCAAGTGGCGTTAAAATAAATGTCAGAAACATTAGCATAACGCTAGCAATCATCAAATGAGGTGCCAGAAGGTGGTATAGCGCTATTAATCCAGGATGGCGAAAATTCGCTGTGTTCGTATGATTCGCACTCGGGAATCTGTAAAGAAACATCATTATTTTCATTTAACTTTAAATGCAAAATATTCCTAAATGCTTCTCAACACATTTCAAAGACCATTGATAGTTAAACATTTTCTTATTATTACCAAACATACCGGTGTTTATCCTAGCCGCTGTAAAGACGAATTCTGATGAAGCTACACCACTAAGTATAACAGCAAGTGCACACAACGCCACTGTCCGAAACTGAAACCATCCAAACTGTCCTATATCTTTCAGTAAAATCGCATCCAGATCTATCCCAGTCTTTGGTTTTTCTTGTTCTGTGTTAGCATTATCGCATTTTTCATTTTCGTCATCCATGGTAACTTCAATACTTTGCTTTTTATGTCGATCCTTATTTGTTTTTCCCGAACTTATCGTTACATTATCCGACACATTATTATCAAACGTAGTAAAAAACTATTTGTATAGACTGGTTCTGTAAATACCGTGTGATATTATGAAGCCAGAAGTTTTCTCTTAAATCTTTAGAAGCCTCTTATCTGGGTGAATAAGGCAGACTATTCATATTTTTTTGCAACAAAGTATTAAATATGTACCTTTGTCATTATCATCCTCCTTGCTTTATCCCGGCATTTGCCACGTGCATCCTGGACTACTATGTAATGTTTAAATAAATACAATAGACTATATTATAAAAATTATAACACATATTTTACTTACATTAATCTACTATTTTGACTCAGGTGTGCGTGCAATAAAGAGTATCTGTATAATTAATTCAAAGACAATAAGAAAGTAGATAATAAGGGTATCATAAACCACGTGCTTGAGTTGTTCATTAAATTCTACATTGAAATGCTACTTCTAAAGACAGACAGTCTAGCTTAAGCACTTATAATAATATATCTATTAATTATAGATTAAGAAGCAGTATCAGACAGAATAACTCTCTTTACCTGTAACACTTCGCATATATATTTACTTAAGATTATCAGTGTTTTGCCGGCACGTGTGCATTATGTGCTATCTTGTAAAGATATGACAAAGTATTTTCAATGTCACACGTGTTAAGACAGACACTGCCTTTGCTAAGCAAATATTCAAAGTTATTTTGTTCAAAAAGTTACCGTATGGTTAAAGTTACATTTAAATAGTTTATGAAATGTGATAGGAAAAATGACCTTATACTTAGGTTTTCTATCAAACTTAAAGTTTGACTTTTTCTAACTACCCGCGTGTATCAGTAAAGTAGGTAGTAGTTAAATAACAAACTTTTGTAGAAACTACAAATAGATCTATTCAATACTATGTAATATTTTATGTATTGTTTGTAATAATAGCTGACTTCATATAATTTTGAGTGTACATTTTAGACAACATTTGAGAAGAGGGGTAGCCTGTAAGTAGAGCACACGAATTTACTCAAGTTTCGATGCTATTCTTAATAATTAAATGGTTGAAATAAAAAAATATCGTGCAACGAAAATTCACTGACAAATATTTGATAATATTTTTATTTGTCACCATATTTCTTCTTGCCAATGTCCGAAGCTTCCTCCATAGTATCAGGGAACTTGGCTCCAAGAGTTTCAGGCGTGATAAAAACTAGGCAGCCAGAGACGAGCGCAAAACAGCCAAATATGACAAACGGGAGCTCGTCGAAGGTGGCGTTACCCTGTTGAAGATACAAAGGTTTAAAAAAGTAATCCTTTTATTCTTGACAATTTAAAAATATTTTAGAAAATGATATTACGCTTAAATTTAAGAATAATGTCAAAAGAACAAGTAATAATATCAACAGAACTGTTGTAGGTAATAACATTTTCATTAATGATACTTGAACTTACCCACCTATGATTGATCTAACATAAAAATATATCTTACCCTGAGATACTGAGAAGACAAAATATTAATTCTGACATTTAAAAAAATATATTTTGCTTAAGAACTTATTGGTGCTGGTAAATGTTGCTTACCATAGCTGGAGTAAGAGGAGCAAGAATAGACCCAATTCTTCCGACCATAGAAGAGTAACCTAGCAAACTGTGCCGGTTCCTAGTTGGATACAACTCCGCTGTATACACGTACAATCCAGCAGACACCATAGCGATGGAGAATTTGCCGATCAGGTAAACCGTAAGAGACAGTTCGTAGTAACCTTAAAACAAACACATGATTATAATAAATAATTTATATCACACGGTAAATACATTTTAAAGGACTAAAGGAATAGTATTACCGTCAGGCATGAAAATATAAGCGGCTTGGCAGGCAGCGCACACCCAGAAAGCAGTGATAAGCACTGGCTTCCTCCCAATGATTCCCAACAAAAACATCGACGTCCAATAGCCGGGAACCTCTACAGCTGATACCGCCACGAAGTTCAAATAGCGGTTTCCAGACATGTTCACAACATTTATAGATAATCCGTAGTATACAATAGTAAAAGTGACCCACCAGATAGGTGAAATTAAACATCGGATCAATATCTGTTTATGTCTAAACACTTGAACTATTAACCATGGCTCCTTCGTTTTTGTCTGCTTCTCCATTTCATTCTTTCTCTTTTCTTCTTCGACTGATTCCCTTAAAGCTTCCAAAGACTTATCTGACAGTTGTTTCCCATTCATTCTTGCTGCTGCTTTGAGTACAGTTTCAGATTCCTGGTATCGTCCCTTGCTCATGTACCAGCGGACTGATTCTGGGACCAACCATAGTGAGAAGCTCATAATGAACATTGGGATGTATAAAACGCGGGTCAAGACGCGCCAGTCGTTGAAAGCCCAGGCCAGTAGTCCGGCGATGACACAGCCGACCGAGAAGAAGGAGTTCATCGATGTTCCGAATGCGACTCGCATACGAGGTCCGACCATCTCCATCACTGTATAATTAATGAAAATTATCATTGAAATAAAAAATACCTTTCAATTTCAGTGGAAAAGCTTATTTAAAATTAAAATTACTAACGTTAGTTTTACTAATTGTTGTGTTGGAGACTAAAACTGATTTTAAGTAACGTTTGTTGATGGTGTGGAAAGTTTGCTGTCCTGTACCAAAGCCAAATAAGTTACTCATTTCATGTACTTATACCTTTATTTACTTTTATTACCTACTATTAGGAGTATATTTTTATGATCTCTGTAAAATTTGGTTTTAATCCCTTACTGGGTTGTGATATTGGATAGCCGAACTTATCACAGAGGTAGAAATTAGTGAAATTCCTGTAATGCGTTTATCGGCGAAGCTACATAATTTCGTGAAAGAAATTTACATATCATTATATGTAAATTTCTTTCACGAAAGTACTACTACATTATTATGAAAATAGGTGTTGATTATTCTTGGCTTTGAGTATGAAATACCTAACTTATTATTTTATGACCGCTATAAGAGTTTTGAATGATTCACGGTTATTTTAGTTAGACTTAAAATCAAAAAGGTCTATATCCCGGTCAATATAAGTCTTATGACCGCCATGTTAGAATTCTAACTTTAATACCTATAATATAAGCACAGGTGAACACGCCACCACCCAAGGCAGCCTCAAGGAACTGCAGAAGAGTGAATCTCACATATGTGTTGGTCCAGGAACGACTAAGGCCAAGGGAAGCTCGGATGACTGCGTTGATGATGAGTGCTGTACGCCGACCCCATCGGTCGGATACAAAACCTGGTAATACACGAGAATCATTACTATCATTACAAGTCAAGTTTTATGCGGCTGACAGATTTTTTTCGTTATATTAAGTATATTCTTCTTATCGTGTGAAGGGATCTACTGAATCTTGATAATATTTTGCCAATATCTTACTACCTCTAACCTTAACGTAACTTTTATAAGATCTTCTGCAGTTCACTTAGCTGGATACAGAGAACAATTTACATTGCATTATATGTTGTGTTCTATATTATAACAACACTATTTTAATTCGCTATTTTAAAAATAAAATATTTCTTCGCCAGTTGCAGAATCATTTGTTTCATCATATTTATTTATTTTAATAGCTTGTCATTAATTGGCCGCTTTACAATACGTATTGTTTACAATTGTAGAAGTTAAGAAATTATCATCATATTGCTTTTCTTGGGCTACTAAGAAGAATTCGTGGTCGGTTGCTGCTTTGGCTTCATTACTTGAAGTAATTTTGACAACTATAATATAACTTACGTTGTTATTGTTATTGTATGCTACCTAATCTAAAGGTCAAAATCACCTGTTAAAGGTAAACATATCAGCGTCCCTAGTGCGCGTGCAGTGCCCATGAAGGAGCGTTGCCAATCCCGGCAAGCTAATCCAAACTGAAAAGGAAAAAGGAGCACATAGTGATTCTACAGCATTACCACGAATGTTGTCCGAATCCAAATACGATTCAAAATATTAATCTTTAATATTATATGCAAAATTATCGGAAAGGCCCATAATTATCTGTTACATACCTATGCGTGTTTGAACACTTTACTTTATTTATTTTGAAGTAGGATGCGAGTATCTATCATTAATAAATAAATAATTTAGGCTATACCTAGGTATCAGGAGACTTCCAACAATACGAGTACTAACAAACAGTCAAAACTGATTACCCTACTCCCAGGCTACCTAGTTAGGGTAGTGTGAACAGTTTTAAACCCTCATTATTAGTATGTTCCATTTTCATTCACTACGCATGTGTTATTCGTGTTATCAGTTGTATCATATAATCATACACATTTATAGATAATCTTCTAATATTTTTTTTATAAATATTTTTTTTATTGATTTATTGTTGATAAGTTATTGAGCGCTTATCTTGTTTTATGTGTTTATTATACACTTAAGTACCTACCTAACATTTATTGAACTTAGGTTATAAATAATTTGTTTTTCTAACTATTTTTGTAATATGCTTCTTTATCGATTTCTAAATACGGATTATAATTTGTAGAAAATATTTATCTCTACGCTAAAACTTACATCCGTTTTGCATGTATGTCATATATTGAAATAGAGACTCTTTTCAAAATTAATGAATCTCTTATTTCTTATTTTCTTTTAAAACTCACAGTGTAAACAACAGTGTCAGTATTTTCATAGACGTACTCCTCACAATCTACGACGCTGGTTGAGTCAAAGAGGCTAGCAGGGCAAACGTCGTTGAAAGAGTTGATGGAAACGTTGGCAAAACGCTGACAGCTGTCAAACGAGGAACCTGACGCAGGAACAGCGTTTAAGATCCATGATGGTGCGAACTCGATGGTTGTGTCTGTAGATTCACACTCTGGTATCAGACACCTGGAAAGCAATTAATGTATGATTTATTTGTAGGAATGTTATGATACGTTTAGTAAATAGTACGAGAAAACACAGTATAATAAAAATGTCAAAGTCAAAAATCGTCGACATGTAGAATTGATATTTTAGAATTGAGAAGTTCTTCACGCTACGGATAGAATTGTCCAAACAAGCAGCAACAAGGTATCTTGTATTTGTTATAATATGTTTGTGAAGAAAATATTTGTGGAAATACCTGGTATTTATTCTTGCCGTGGTAAAAACATATTCAGAGGCACAAAATCCACCAAACATCACAGCTAACGCTGCCAATGCCCACGTCCGTAGCTGGAACCATCCGAATTGACCAATTTCGTCTACTAATATCTTGTCTAGATCAATACGAGTCTTCACTTCTGCTTCCTCTACTTTAACGTCACTAGCTTGATTTTTCTCTTCCATTTTTTTAATGATCTTTCTCGCTTTACTACTATTTGTTTATTTGCTTTTCCACTTGATTCACATGTGTGTTTAATGTCATTGAAATATTATTAATTGCACTTTTGTAAATTTTGGCATGCTCTTTACTACATTATGTCTTTAATAATTATTTTATTTTTGCGATCATAAATAACACAAACAGCTAATGTATTGAAAAACACTGAATTGTCACACTTATTTACAAGTAATTACATGTACTGGCTTAGTTCTATATTAAATCATATCACTAATTATATGTTTGAGATTGAATACATACTTTCCACTGCGATTTTGAATTAATTCTAAACGAGCGCGTGGTATGCTTATCTCTTATATTGTGTAATACTTAAAGTAGGTACATAAATTAAAGATAAAATATTGGGTTATCAGCCTGATTATGATAACACAGATTCGACTGACATTGTGTTTCGTATCAATTCCTTTTATATATTTTGCTATTTGTGAATTTTAATCAGCTACAAATCGATTTGCAAACTGCATAGGCATAGATTTGCAAAGTGCAAGCATGATTTTTATTAACTGAAATTATGATTATGTGATAAAATTATGGAAGGTATTTTTAATACACAAATACTTACTTGATGTTAAAAATAAATGAACAGACCGAAAATTTAAGAAAAAAATGTTCTTCTAATACTTATTATAAACATTGTGAAGATTGAAGTCAGTATATTACTAATGCTAAAAAAAATATTTTTCTATAAATTGTTACTTACTTGAGTCTACTGATTTTTTATCTTTTGCTGACATTTCTACTACGTCGTGTTACCTACTCGAATAAATATAGTAAAATTCTAACTGCTTCAAAATTTTAACGCAAAATGTGTATATATATATTGAACATGTTTTAATAAATTACAAGAAATTACTTTTAGTCAGTATTTATACTTTTAGTCATATCTGATTAGGAATACCCCTGTGAAGTTATGTTATTCGAAAATAACATAGTCAAAATCATCTTTCTCATACTAACTTTGGACCCCCATTTCATCCCCTTAGGAGGTAAATTTAAAAAAATCCTTTCTTAGTACCCCTCTACACATTAAAAGGAACCTACGTGCCAAATTTGGAATCTCTAGGACCAGCGGTTTCGGCTGTGCGTTGATATGTCAGTCAATTAATAATCATGATTCATCATCAGTCAATTAATAATCAACTAATATCAATCAATTAATATTATTTTGTTCCGTAATATTGGTTCCGTTTAAAAAAAAATTCGGCGCCACGCTTTGATTACAAAAAAATAATTTAAGGAAAAACCTACCACCAAACAGAGACCACAACAATTTCTCGTCAAAATATTTTATAAATTTACTTTATTCTGGCAATTATCAAATGAGGTGCCAGAAGGTGGTATAGCGCTAGTAATCCAGGATGGCGAAAATTCGCTGTGTTCGTATGATTCGCACTCGGGAATAAGACGTCTGTAAAGAAACACCATTATTTTCATTTAACTTTAAATGCTTAATGTTCCTAAATGCTTCTCAACACATTTCAAAGACCTTTGATAGTTAAACATTTTCTTATTATTACCGAACATACCTGGTGTTTATCCTAGCCGTTGTAAAGACGAATTCTGATGAAGCTACACCACTAAACGCTTGGGATCCAGTAGTACATCTGATAATGGAACAAGCACGACGAAGGCTGTGAGGCATTTGTGTTGTATGGTGTTGGACATTTGCAGTTTGTTTCTTTGTCAATTTTGTGTAGATTAATTGGTTAATTATTTTTTAACAGAGTAATGGTAAATTTTTTGAATATTGTATAACTAGCTTTATTAATAGTGTGTGAACCTGCCTTAGAAATCTATATTATTTGTGGTCATGGTTCGTTAATATTTCTTGTAAGTGGGTAGCTTTTGCACATTTTAATTTTTCCTCAGTCACCCGTTGACCACGAACGCTGTAAAGAGTTCGAAACGTCGGGATGTATTTTAAATTCATTATACGCGATTTAATCCGTTTCCATAGTTTTATTTCATGAGTAACTATCGCGGTAACCGAAGACAATATTATCTACACCACTAAAATTAAATATAACAGCAAGTGCACACAACGCCACTGTCCGAAACTGAAACCATCCAAACTGTCCTATATCTTTCAGTAAAATCGTATCCAGATCTATCCCAGTCTTTGGTTTTTCTTGTTCTGTGTTAGCATTATCGCATTTTTCATTTTCGTCATCCATGGTAACTTCAATATTTTCCTTTTTATGTCGATCCTTATTTGTTACATTATCCGACACATTATTATCAAACGTAGTAAAAAACTATTTGTATAACCCCACAAATTAAATAATTATTATGTTTTAAAATATTACTATTACATTTTTATATTTAATATACATAAGTTGTATCTGATACTAGACTGGTTCTGTATATACCGTGTGATATTATGAAGCCAGAAGTTTTCTCTTAAACCTTTAGAAGCCTCTTATCTGGGTGAATAAGGCAGACTATTCATATCTTTTTGCAACAAAGTATTAAATAGATATGTACCTTTGTCATCATTATCCTCCTTGCTTTATCCCGGCATTTGCCACGTGCATCCTGGACTACTATGTAATGTTTAAATAAATACAATAGACTATTATTATAAATTATAACACATATTTTACTTACATTAATCTAGTATTTTGACTCAGGTGTGCACTGTGCAATAAAGAGTATCTGTATAATTAATTCAAAGACAATAACAAAGTAGATAATAAGGGTATCATAAACCACGTACTTGAGTTATTCATTAAATTCTACATTGAAATACTAATAAGACAGACAGTCTAGCTTAAGCACTTATAATAATATATCTGTTAATTATAGATTAAGAAGCAGTATCAGACAAATAACTCTCTTCACCTGTAATACTTCGCATATGTATATTTACTTAAGATTATCAGTGTTTTGCAGCGGCACGTGTGCATTATGTGCTATCTTGTAAAGATATGACAAAGTATTTTCAATGTCACACGTGTTAAGACAGACACTGCCTTTGCTAAGCAAATATTCAAAGTTATTTTGTTCAAAAAGTTACCGTATGGTTAAAGTTATATTTAAATAGTTTATGAAATGTGATAGGAAAAATGACCTTATACTTAGGTTTTCTATCAAACTTAAAGTTTGACTTTTTCTAACTACCCGCGTGTATCAGTAAAGTAGTAGTTAAATAACAAACTTTTGTAGAAACTACAATTAGATCTATTCAATACTATGTAATATTTTATGTATTCTTTATAATAATAGCTGACTTCATATAATTTTGAGTGTACTTTTTAGACAACATTTCAGAGGAGGGGTAGCCGGTACGTAGAGCACACGAATCTACTCAAGTTTCGATGCTACTCTCAGTAATTAAATGGTTGAAAGAAAAAACAGATCGTGTAACGAAAATTCACTGACAAATATTTGATAATATTTTTATTTGTCACCATATTTCTTCTTGCCAATGTCCGAAGCTTCCTCCATAGTGTCAGGGAACTTGGCTCCAAGAGTTTCAGGCGTGATGAAAACTAGGCAGCCAGAGACGAGCGCAAAACAGCCAAATATGACAAACGGGAGCTCGTCGAAGGTGGCGTTACCCTGTTGAAGATACAAAGGTTTAAAATAGTAATCCTTTTATTCTTGACAGTTTAAAAATATTTTAGAAAATAATATTACGCTTAAATTTAAGAATAATGTCAAAATAACAAGTAATAATACCAACAGAACTGTTTTAGGTAATAACATTTTCATTAATGATACTTGAACTTACCTACCTATGATTGATCTAACATAAAAATATATTTTACCCTGAGACACTGAGAAGACAAAATATTAATTCTGACATTTAAAAAAATATATCTTGCTTAAGAACTTATTGGTGCTGGTAAATGTTGCTTACCATAGCTGGAGTAAGAGGAGCAAGAATAGACCCAATTCTTCCGACCATAGAAGAGTAACCTAGCAAACTGTGCCGGTTTCTAGTTGGATACAACTCCGCTGTATACACGTACAGTCCAGCAGCCACCATAGCGATGGAGAACTTGCCGATCAGGTAAACCGTAAGAGACAGTTCGTAGTAACCTTAAAACAAACACATGATTATAATCAATAATTTATATCAAATGGTAAATACATTTTAAAGGACTAAAGGAATAGTATTACCGTCAGGCATGAAAATATAAGCGGCTTGGCAGGCAGCGCACACCCAGAAAGCAGTGATAAGCACTGGCTTCCTCCCAATGATTCCCAACAAAAACATCGACGTCCAATAGCCGGGAACCTCTACAGCTGATACCGCCACGAAGTTCAAATAGCGGTTTCCAGACATATTCACAACATTTATAGATAATCCGTAGTATACAATAGTAAAAGTGACCCACCAGATAGGTGAAATTAAACATCGGATCAATATCTGTTTATGTCTAAACACTTGAACTATTAACCATGGCTCCTTCGTTTTTGTCTGCTTCTCCATTTCATTCTTTCTCTTCTCTTCTTCGACTGACTCCCTCAAAGCTTCCAAAGACTTGTCTGACAGTTGTTTCCTATTCATTCTTGCTGCTGCTTTGAGTACAGTTTCAGATTCCTGGTATCGTCCCTCGCTCATGTACCAGCGGACTGATTCTGGGACGAACCATAGTGAGAAGCTCATAATGAACATTGGGATGTATAAAACGCGGGTCAAGACGCGCCAGTCGTTGAAAGCCCAGGCCAGTAGTCCGGCGATGACACAGCCGACCGAGAAGAAGGAGTTCATCGATGTTCCGAATGCGACTCGCATACGAGGTCCGACCATCTCCATCACTGTATAAATAATGAAAATTATCATTGAAATAAAAAATACCTTTCAATTTCAGTGGAAAAGCTTATTTAAAATTAAAATTACTAACGTTAGTTTTACTAACTGTTGTGTTGGAGACAAACTGATTTTAAGTAACGTTTGTTGATGGTGTGGAAAGTTTGCTGTCCTGTACCAAAGCCAAATAAGTTACTCATTTCATGTACTTATACCTTTATTTACTTTTATTACCTACTATTAGGAGTATATTTTTATGATCTCTGTAAAATTTGGTTTTAATCCCTTACTGGGTTGTGATATTGGATAGCCGAACTTATCACAGAGGTAGAAATTAGTGAAATTCCTGTAATGCGTTTATCGGCGAAGCTACATAATTTCGTGAAAGAAATTCACATATAATGATACTTACAAGTACTACTACATTATTATGAAAATAGGTGTTGATTATTGTTGGCTTTGAGTATGAAATACCTAACTTATTATTTTATGACCGCCATAAGAGTTTTGAATGATTCACGGTTATTTTAGTTAGACTTAAAATCAAAAAGGTCTATATCCCGGTCAATATAAGTCTTATGACCGCCATGTTAGAATTCTAACTTTAATACCTATAATATAAGCACAGGTGAACACGCCACCACCCAAGGCAGCCTCAAGGAACTCCAGAAGAGTGAATCCCACATATGTGTTGGTCCAGGAACGACTAAGGCCAAGGGAAGGTAGGATGACTGCGTTGATGATGAGTGCTGTACGCCGACCCCATCGGTCGGATACAAAACCTGGTAATACACGAGAATCATTACTATCATTACAAGTCAAGTTTTATGCGGCTGACAGATTTTTTTCGTTATATTAAGTATATTCTTCTTATCGTGTGAAGGGATCTACTGAATCTTGATAATATTTTGCCAATATCTTACTACCTCTAACCTTAACGTAACTTTTATAAGATCTTCTGCAGTTCACTTAGCTGGATACAGAGAACAATTTACATTGCATCATATGTTGTGTTCTATATTATAACAACACTATTTTAATTCACTATTTTAAAAATAAAATATTTCTTCGCCAGTTGCATAATCATTTGTTTCATCATATTTATTTATTTTAATAGCTTGTCATTAATTGGCCGCTTTACAATACGTATTGTTTACAATTGTAGAAGTTAACAAATTATCATCATATTGCTTTTCTTGGGCTACTAAGAAGAATTCGTGGTCGGTTGCTGCTTTGGCTTCATTACTTGAAGTAATTTTGACAACTATAATATAACTTACGTTGTTATTGTTATTGTATGCTACCTAGTCTAAAGGTCAAAATCACCTGTTAAAGGTAAACATATCAGCGTCCCTAGTGCGCGTGCAGTGCCCATGAAGGAGCGTTGCCAATCCCGGCAAGCTAATCCAAACTGAAAAGGAAAAAGGAGCACATAGTGATTCTACAGCATTACCACGAATTCAATGTTGTCCGAATCCAAATACGATTCAAAATATTAATCTTTAATATTATATGCAAAATTATCGGAAAGGCCCATAATTATCTGTTACATACCTATGCGTGTTTGAACACATTACTTTATTTATTTTGAAGTAGGATGCGAGTATCTATCATTAATAAATAAATAATTTAGGCTATACCTAGGTATCAGGAGACTTCCAACAATACGAGTACTAACAAACAGTCAAAACTGATTACCCTACCCCCAGGCTACCTAGTTAGGGTAGTGTGAACAGTTTTAAACCCTCATTATTAGTATGTTCCATTTTCATTCACTACGCATGTGATATTCGCGTTTTTACGTGTCCGGGGCAAAAAATGTCAGAACGGACTGTTCTAAAAATCTGATTTAATTCAGGCATAATCTTTAGCCTCTGTTCTATTTGGTACACTACAAAATTATTCCTGTATCTATTGTATTGTATAAGTAATAAAATATTAAATGCGAAAAATGACTTTCGGTGGTCGTGTCCCGCACCCAGAATTTGCAAAACAAAAAATCATAACTCAAGATGGAGTAGTTTATTGCAGTTGTTTTAGATATTCACGCATAAGGTATTAGTTAACCTATCATATTTTCTATATATAAATAATATGTTAGCTAAACTCATCGAGTAAAGACAAATTTACGATGTGTCCCGGGCTAGTGACTGATTTCGGTGTAATTTTTTAAACATGACAGTACTCATACAAATTAATAAATCAAGGACACAGTGGCGCAAATATAGTATGTTTTAGATATGTTTTAACCATATAGTGTAGAGGAGATGAAGTACCGTTTTATAACGGGGACTTTTTAAAGGTTTCTCAGTCATTCGGTGGGTTTGGTCTCATGTTTTTTAAGATTCGGTGGTTCAATTTACTCCCACAGTTTTAGGGCATTTGTCGTTATGTAAGGTACTAATAAATCCTTGAAAGAATGTTATTTCGTCATTATGACATCTCCTCTCTATCATGCATACTATTGAAGTTATCTCCAAAAAAGTGATAAAATTTGATATCAGTGGTGTTGATTTCCGTGGTTTCGGTGGATTTTTTGACCACCGATATCAAAAAAAGTGACCACCGACTTCTATTGCCACGTTGTAAAGTGGTTTATTGTGCATTTTTTTCTAACATTTGATACTCAAATAGTAGGATATACTTTGTAAAAACATAAAACTATGTTTGTAAGCAAATTAATCCATACTATGGGTACAAAATTCACTACTCGATAATGACTAGTATATTAACATGTTAAATTTAGTAAAATTGCGCGATTATGAGCCTTTTTACATGACCTGTCATCGAATTAAAATAAAAAACATCAATATATTAATTATTAAGTTATACATAAAGTTGAAATATGGAATAATGTGTGAAAAAATGATTTCGGTGGGGACAATTGATTACAGTGCCCATACATAATTTCGGTGATTTTAAAATGTCAAATTTCATACAAACTATAAGGTTCTAATGGAGGCCTCCACCGCAAATATTTTTTATATTTAGGCTAGATTTTAGTAAATAGACTGACATATCACAAAAGTAATAAATAAAAATCACCACCGAAATCAGGCACCGAACGTCATCTCTGAGAATCGCCCTTATAAATAATTTTTCTAACTATATTTGTAATAATTATGCTTTGTAGTATGAAGGGCCGGGACACCCACAGCTCTGCGGTGACAGAACACGTATTGGATTCGGACACGACGCACTATGTAAGATTTGATAGGGTAACCGTACTGGCGCGAGAAAAGTTCTTCGTTCAGCGGAAAATACGGGAAGCTATAGAAATTAGTCGTCATCCTAATTTCAATCGTGACAGTGGTTGGTCGGTGCCACCGAGTTGGAAAACAGTTCTAGGCACTACGTCGGTCCCCAGTGTAAACGCACCCTTAACAAGTGACGTAATAAGTGTTGTGTGCAATCCTGCTTTTGACAAAAGTAACATAGTGGGTAGCTCCGATCTCGCCACGGTGACGTCGCCCGCGCCGCCGACCCCCCCTGCGCCTGTCCTCAGCAGCCGCGCGCACCGAGCAAGCGCCCGCAGTATGCGTCGCGCTCTCGACATGTAAAGGCGGGGTGTCGCTACTCTTGAGAAAGGCTCTCGAAATTGAGCCGAAACATGTCGAACGCTATATCGACTTAATACGTGAGTAACCCGCTTAAAATATTTTTAAATATAATTATGCTTCTTTATCGATTTCTAAATACGGATTATAATTCTAATGAACACAAGTTAAATTATAATCTATTGAAAATATTCCAACTTGTGCTGTCTTAAAGTAGTCACACTACTATGTATATAAATTAAAACTGAAATAAATTACACATATGAAAGAAAAAGTGACCAAGTCCTCTGGTGCCTGAGGCTGGAATCGAACCAGCGTACTTTCCAATCGCGGGAAATGCCTCCAGCCTCAGGCACCAGAGGACTTGGTCACTTTTTCTTTCATATGTGTAATTTATTTCGGTTTTAACGGATTATAATTTGTAGAAAATATTTATCTCTACGCTAAAACTTACATCCGTTTTGCATGTATGTCATATTGAAATAGAGACTCTTTTCAAAATTAATGAATCTCTTATTTCTTATTTTCTTTTAAAACTCACAGTGTAAACAACAGTGTCAGTATTTTCATAGACGTACTCCTCACAATCTACGACGCTGGTTGAGTCAAAGAGGCTAGCAGGGCAAACGTCGTTGAAAGAGTTGATGGAAACGTTGGCAAAACGCTGACAGCTGTCAAACGAGGAACCTGACGCAGGAACAGCGTTTAAGATCCATGATGGTGCGAACTCGATGGTTTGGTCTGTAGATTCACACTCTGGTATCAGACACCTGGAAAGCAATTAATGTATGATTTATTTGTAGGAATGTTATGATATGTTTAGTAAATAGTACGAGAAAACACAGTATAATAAAAATGTCAAAGTCAAAAATCGTCGACATTTAGAATTGATATTTTAGAATTGAGAAGTTCTTCACGCTACGGATAGAATTGTCCAAACAAGCAGCAACAAGGTATCTTGTATTTGTTATAATATGTTTGTAAAGAAAATATTTGTGGAAATACCTGGTATTTATTCTTGCCGTTGTAAAAACATATTCAGAGGTACAAAATCCACCAAACATCACAGCTAACGCTGCCAATGCCCACGTCCGTAGCTGGAACCATCCGAATTGACCGATTTCGTCTACTAATATCTTGTCTAGGTCAATACGAGTCCTCACTTCTGCTTCCTCTACTTTAACGTCACTAGCTTGATTTTTCTCTTCCATTTTTTTAATGATCTTTCTCGCTTTACTACTATTTGTTTATTTGCTTTTCCACTTGATTCACATGTGTGTTTAATGTCATTGAAATATTATTAATTGCACTTTTGTAAATTTTGGCATGCTCTTTACTACATTATGTCTTTAATAATTATTTTATTTTTGCGATCATAAATAACACAAACAGCTAATGTATGATTATTAAAGGTGTAAAAAAAAAAAACACTGAATTGTCACAGTTATTTACAAGTAATTACATGTACTGGCTTAGTTCTATATTAAATCATATCACTAATTATATGTTTGAGATTGAATACATACTTTCCACTGCGATTTTGAATTAATTCTAAACGAGCGCGTGGTATGCTTATCTCTTATATTCTGTAATACTTAAAGTAGGTACATAAGTTAAAGATAAAATATTTGGTTATCAGCCTGGTTATGATAACACAGATTCGACTGACATTGTGTTTCGTATCAATTCCTTTTATAAATATCCGCTATTTGTGAATTTTATTTAATCAGCTACAAATCGATTTGCAAACTGCATAGGCATAGATTTGCAAAGTGCAAGCATGATTTTTATTAATTGAAATTATGATTATGTAATAAAATTACAAATTATGGAAGGTATTTTTAATACACAAATACTTGATGTTAAAAATAAATGATTCAAAGTTGAAATACTAAGAGAGACAGAAACAAAATGTTCTTCTAATACTTATTATAAAAATTGTGAAGATTGAAGTCAGTATATTACTAATGCTAAAAAACATTATTTTTCTATAAATTGTTACTTACTTGAGTCTACTGATTTTTTATCTTTTACTGACATTTCTACTACGTCGTGTTACCTACTCAAATAAATGTAGTAAAATTCTAACTGCTTCAAAATTCTAACGCAAAATGTGTATTTATATTGAACATGTTTTAATAAATTGCAAGAAATTACATTTAGTCAGTATTTATACTTTTAGTCATATATGATTAGGAATACCCCTGTGAAGTTATGTTATTCGAAAATAACATAGTCAAAATCATCTTTCTCATGCAAACTTTGGACCCCCATTTCATCCCCTTAGGAGGTAAATTTAAAAAAAAATCCTTTCTTAGTACCTCTTTACACATTAAAAGGAACCTACGTGCCAAATTTGGAATCTCTAGGACCAGCGGTTTCGGCTGTGCGTTGATATGTCAGTCAATTAATAATCATGATTCATCATCAGTCAATTAATAATCAACTAATATCAATTAATTAATATTATTTTGATCCGTAATATTGGTTCCGTTTAAAAAAAATTCGGCGCCACGCTTTGATTACAAAAAAATAATTTAAGGAAAAACCTACCACCAAACAGAGACCACAACAATTTCGCGTCAAAATATTTTATAAATTTACTTTATTCTGATAAGAATATGATCTCTTAAACTTTAACGGTGACCAACTATTTTCATTAGGTACCTTACACATTGGTCTTTTACTTTTAACACGTTCCCTGTGTAACCGACAACCAGAAATTGACTCCTCACGTGCATTTTTATTTTTTTGTAAATTAACTCGGAACTGTATTATATTGTTATATTTATATACAAATACATCTTTTATGACGACCATTTTCCCTATTTTCCCATTTTTCCGAGTGACCCACATGTGATGCACACACGTATAGGCTTCTAAACTAGTGCCCACAATGTGATGCATGCACGTATTATCTCATTGCTGAGTGCATCACTCCTATATTTATATACATATTTTTAAGTAATTTGACGTTCTTTTTGTTTTTATATATGTGGCCTACGTTTGTTTATGCCATTTTTTTGAAAGAAGAAAATTTCACAAAAGTTTGATTGGTATATGAATATGCCTAGTCAATTGTCAGAAGTGTTTGGTAAGACGGATGTTAATCATGAAATACTCTTCAAAACTAAATGTGATTAGTTAATTTTTGCCATATATATACTTATAAATAAATATAGATAATTTTAGAGGGAGTGATAGAAAAGATCATGGACGAATTGGAGCAAATTGATGGTCCTAACATTTCTGCTGATAGGGCCTGTATCGTCCTTGGACTACTGATGACATAAAATACTTTATCAATTTACTTTATCTTGAAGATTCCAAAATCAAACAATTGGAGATTACGTGGCTTTGCAAAAACTTACTAAGACATAGCCTGAACCAGGTTTGCCGCCTCTAGTTCAAAATGCAGAATGTGTACTGCCAGTACCAAATTTGACGTCTGACAACCGGCAACATGGAGCTTTATCTAGTTGAATCCTTGCATCACAGTTTACAAATTTATTCAATTAGTCTTTTGTTTCAATATAACGTGAAATTAATGCAAATAATTGATATTGTTTAGTTATTTAAAATAAAAAAAAACATTTTTTTTTAAACAGCCGTCACCTGGCAACATTATGAAAATGTCCTCCGGACGCACGTGTTTTCTGTCAAACTTTTCGTACCCAATATGTGCACGCAAATAAAAAACATCTAGCTCACACGTGCAAGTTTTGGCGATGCCTTAAGTTCACGAGGGGTTGTGCATCACCCATGATGCATACACGTATCATGTATACCCTAAAATGCTACACATATGATACATGCACAGGGAACGTGTTAAAATACTTTTAGAAGTACAAAAAGGCTGGAAAATAATGTTTTATTAAATAGGCACAATCTTCTTGCAAAAGAAATATATTCTTAAAAGTTATTTTGTGTATCCAGTTTTACAAACATGTTCATAAACTTTAAAGAGCTTGTTCCTACCCCGAACGGTACACGCTCAAACTTCCTCGCATGTTCATTTATACCTAAACGGCCAACTCCCAGAGGTTCGTAACTTGTCTTATGAAAATTACGTAATCAGCGTCAATGTGAGTCCCAACAAATCCCCCGAGTGACGAACTCCAGCTATTGTGAATGTGTCGAGGGGCAGATAAATATATTATGTGCCCCTAAAAGCGTAAGAAATCCGAAGATTTGTAAAGTTTCCCCCTTTATGATGGGCAAAGCGCTCTGCCAATGTTTTCTGCTTCAACGATATGAAAAACTCCTAATACCCAACCCTGAGGAACTCCGACTTTAACATGAAACTTGCAAGACTCATTATTGAATAGGTTGATTGTTGAGGCAAAATTAATTTGTGATGTTAGTCGTTTAACATATATAAGTTTATGACAGTCGGTAAAACAGACGAGAAAAGTATTTATGGGACGGTAAAAATTCTAGTCACTTGCGACGTTGTTTTTAATTTCTATACGTTTTATGAGCGTGTACATCAGACAGTACTTGGTCTTCTTTATTTTAATGGGTAATTTTGTTTTTAATGCACTATAAAATATTGGTATCCGTCAGAAATATCTTAGAAGAAGTTTAATGGGCAATCTTCTATGAGACGGTGGGTACATCAATATGGATAACGATCAAGCAAAACATTATCTCGACTGAAAATGCTGCAGGATTGCAATCCCTACTGTACATATACCTACGAGGATCTAATAACTGCGATTATGGATTTTTTACAAATAAATAGAGGAAGAAAATAATTATCCCGATGTTGGGACCACCTAACAATTTTGAGCCTTACTACACCAACTTCAATTCCCAATTCTGTAGCTTTTAACAAGCAGTCTTGTAGGTGGTCTACCCACGCTACATTTACACGTAGGCTAAATAGTTTTTATCTCTCCGATCTCATTTTAAACCGCACAGCCTCATAATTAACCTCTAAGCTACTTTAAATGAGTGCATAAAGGCCTCATGAAGAGATAATGGTGCGTTTACACGGCCGTATTGCCTATTTACCTCTGTAAATGAGCATCAAACAAGAATGTAGTGTTATGAGAGTGTTAGCGAGGAACACATCGATTTATTAGCGCATACGCTTTATTACAAAAAAGGCTTAAAAGCCGTTGAAAAGTTTATGAAGTTATGCTGTTGTATCTGTGTTTAGAAATGTTGCAATTTTATAACAGAAGAGAGTATCTGAAAAGGAAATATACGGCAGTTATGACTTTATGAAAATATGTGGTGGGTTATTGCAGTCAGGCAATGGAGATGCTGTGCTAGAATTGCTTCAAATGATTCTGGTAATTGTATCTTGACATCTAAGATATTTATGCGGCCTACTACAATGTCTGAGATCATTACATAATATTATATAGTATTGCTAATAGTTTTAGTGTAGGTTTCCGGATCGCTACGTACTTCACTTCACTGTCTTACAATATTTGCAAACAACTGTCAGCTGATTCTTTCTCTTTGTGAATCTCTGTGGTATAGTAGTAGCAAAGTTAATATATTATGTCAAAACTAAACTATTTTCAGATAATTTTGAAACTTAAATCTCTTCTGCCGCTTATTATACCAAGCAATATGTGGACCATACAGAAAAAGTAAATGACGTCATACCAAAGATAAAAAGCGGACCAATTCGGCAATCCGCCATTGAGTCGGTTGTTGGAGGCAAACGACGCGTAAACGCGGATAGATTAAACCGGCGGACTATGTAACTGTGTATGACAGTTTGGCTGCACACGATGCGATTGAAACGCAATTTTATGACTGAGCAACGAAAAATCAGGCATCCGTGAATTATGTAACCTAGAGTTGATCGGAGCTGTTTAAATAGTGTTCCTTCAGTGTTCCAAAAGGTTGGAAGTTTAAGTCCTACCGAAATTGTGATGTTTTTCCATTTTTTCTTATTTTTTAGTTTATGTTTAAGTTGAAATGTTTGAATGTTCCGTAAACATTTACAATAAAGCCTCTTGATAGTTGCCCACTTTGTATACTTACATATAATTATATACATAGGTTAGCGTCAAATGCGTCAATGCAATGTTATGGTGAGATCAAATTGATAATGCTGGGCACATAAGATAGAAATTCTGTGGTGGAACCAACGCAAAATATTATAATTTGGATTTTGTAAATATCATTTGTTTGATGAAAGAAAAGTCCAACCAGAGATAGAACCTTTTGTTAATGAGGACGTTCAAGACATTTTGTTATAAACATGGTAGTGCAAGATCGTCATTGCAATAGTAAACTAATGTGATAAACTTCATTGTTAATTTTCATTATTTCACTATAGTTATTTTTTCCGTGAGAAAGCTATCTAAGGTATATTTAGGATCTCAAGGATGCAATTGATTAAAACTTAGTAATATGAACTTATCATATTTCATCAGGGGTTAAAATCGCGTAGTGTTCCGTCGCCCTTACCGGATCGCATCGTTGCTTGGTGCCACCAAACTGTAATCGGCCGCTCCACAATGTTTGTTTGTTTAAACTTATTTATTGGTGCCATAAAAAAATAACACTTACAGTTTTATCGATGTTCTCGTGTTGTTTACTTCAGATATACTTTTAAGTTATTGCAGGTTGTTCTGTAATGTGCAACAATAAAGTAATAAAAGAAGCAGTATCTAAAAGCCATGAGTTTTGGATATTTTTTAGAGAGCGGTGATTTTTGAGACACTAAAAAAATTATGCTGCTATTATTTTATTTGAAAGGACTATTTTGCAATTCCCGATTTCAATAACTAGCACGGAAACAAAACAAACACCATTTTTAGCAACACTATGTTAACAGTCGCCAACTGAAAATATTTGCTTTCGAAAACAAATAACAGTCGAACAAAATACCGTCAGAAAATCGTTAAAAAAACACATTTCATTCTCCAAACGAACATAAAAGGCAGAATTTCACCAATTGGGAGCACTTTGAAAACATTTTCTTAGCAATAAGACACCTGCCGTAGGGAGTATTTGCGCGCCCCTTGAATGTAAGGGACTTCGTCAATCAAGGGATTTACCTTCCACTTCACGTTGACAATGTTCTTAAGTTACAATCCCGGTTTAGCAATCTGACACGATGAAAATCGCCTGTTAGAGTTGACTTTCTGAAGCTTTGTGGATTCGTTAAAAGTTTGAAGGTTTAACCCAGATCGCAAACATGAAAGGAAGTGACGGAGGCATTTTTAGACCAAATGGCATTCGTTTGAATTCCAAAGTACCCTTTAATGATCATGAAATCGTAACTACTATTGAAGTGTATAATTAACGCTTAGACAAGTCAAAAATTTGGAAGGATATTTAATACCTGTATAATTATAATTATTACTCAAGTCGTAAATTTGTAGCTGCTGATTCGTTAAAAGTTTAAAGGCTTAACCCAGATCGCAAATATGTAATGAAATATTTTTGACCTCATTGAACTACTGTATTTATATCTTCAGCACCCTTTGCGAACTTTTCAAATCAAAATAAAAATAAAAATCGACTAATCACTCTAAATCGAATAATCAAAAATAATGGCGTATTTCAAATTGGTCCTTCTGTATCGATCGTCCACCATTTTGCTGAGTTAATTATCTGCCTCTGGCTTAATCCGGAAAGTCACGTGACGGGCACGTGCCAGGGGGCTTATTCTTGAGTATAAAGTATGATAGAGAATTTGGTTTCGCTGAGATTTGCGTGATTTGTGGAGTCAATTCGGATCTTGTATGGCAGATTTGGGGAACCACATGCACTTTATAGGTAAGATATTTGTTTGCATTATGGGATTATGGCATGAGTAAATTAACTTAGTATTGCTGTGATGAGGGATCAAACGGTACTTTAGGTTGATGTTAATATAATTAATGCTGTTTTTGATCAAATTGCATTAAACAAGATCGTAAATAATTTGCAAACAAAGTTTACACGTAACGACCATCACACATTTTTTTTTCTAAAGATTTTCGACGCTAAATTAATGTTGTACTTATTTAAATTTGAGTTGAAATATGTTTGTTCGAAAAAATGTAGACACACAAAAGAAAGGCTGCTCTTTTTTTTAATTAAAGTCAAAATTCCATTGAAACAATAATGTACAAATAAGCAAGATGTTATCAAGACTCAAATCGTCCTAAGGTCTAGACACTTATCAAATATTACCCCTTTTTTTACTGCGAAGGTAATTATATTTCTACATTTAAATGTCTACAGCCATGAGAATAGTTCCAAAGTTCAGGTTGACGTAACAAGATTAAAATTTTCATATAAAATATTTGTAGAGGGCACGTAATGGCCATCGGAAATTCATAAAAGACAAGCGAATCGATAGCCTCTGATATTATTAATCATCAATTTAATTTTATATCCAAAATATGTTTATACACGCCAGTGAGGTCGCCATTGGTTTTTTAATAAGATTTCCCTTTAATCTTTGGAATGAAAAATGGAAGTTATTTATAATTAAAATGCTATATGTTTTCAATAATCATTTGTCACTTGTTAATTGCCACTATTTTAGTGTTTAATGTGATAGGTACACAAATATTATTTTATTGTCTGTGTGGTGACGGGTTAAGAATTTCACCATCCGCTTTCTTCCCGTGGGTATCGTAGAAGGCGACGATATGGGTTAAATTATGGTGTAGGCGAGAGGCTGGCAACCTGTCACTGCAATGTTACAGTTTCGTTTGTTTTGAACTATTTTCCAAGAGTGCCACTGAAGTTTTAGTAGTTTCACGTGATTGGTTTACCCCTTTATGGGATACAAGCGTGATTGTATGTATGTATGTCTTATTTTATTCATTAATTTGTTTCATTCCTATGATATCAGCTGCAATAAGAAATAATAATTATTTTGATGTTTATTTAAAGATGAAGTACCAGAAGTACCTAAATTGCTGCATTTAAATTGATTACATTAACAAATAAATACCAACGTACACAAACCGTCCGGAACTCATCCCCTTCCAGACGGTACCCATGTTGATAATGCAATAAGTCCTAAACAAAGATTTAAATAAGGCAAAGTGGGGTCCAAGATTACCCGAGTTGACCCCGGGGCTTGCTTTCATATCTCCCTAAAATCTGAGCACCTAGCCAACGTCAAAATCGTTTACACTTCGTAACCATCTCTCCCTATCGCTCATTTGTAGTTCCGTAACCATAGAAGTAGGATGACAAAGAAGAACTGTCTAATTATCAAAAGTGAGACCAAAACTGGAACAATTTCGTGTCATTGGGCGTACTAAATTCAGAAATTATATAATAATATGATTAAGTGAATAATTTGCATTTCTAACTGTTTAGTCGAAACGAATCATCCACTGTATTACCTGACTGTATAAAGTCCGATTGATCCGTTAACTTAAATTGAGTAGCCTGCGAGCGGCCGCTGCTTATCGTCAAAAATGGTCACGTTTTTTCATTTGTAGTCTGCCTCTTTTGCACTCAAAGGATGATCATATAAGTGACAGCTTCTCTTCTGCAGACTTCAGCAGTCTTTAAGCGTAAGTGAAATGATAGGACTGTGGGCGCGACAGAGTCAAACTGCGATTCGATCTCCACGCAGCGTCAACGGTTGTCACTTTTGCCACCATCATAATCTTCTGCCATAATCTTGAATATAACCACATTAGTTGGGCAATGGAAACATGAAAACGCCTAGGGCGGGATGTTCTAGAGCTGAAGTTAGGTTTTTACGTAACGTTGTTTATAATTGAAGATTCTTTGTATCTCGTTTTTGAAACATGTGTAGCGAATTCTGGTCGTATTTTATTACATACTGAAGAAATTTTAATGTTTATTTTACCTTGTCTAAGCATAGGTACATTAAATAAGAAAGCGATGAGACTGCTTGTTGTCTGCTTTTGTCAACACTTAATTTTGTTTTCACTATTCTGTATCTCTACTATTATCTAAGGTGTGGCAATATCTATCTCTAATAATGAAGGTATTCTAAGTAATTTACATAAAATATATTCAAACAGTATACTTAATTTATGAGAAATGAACTTGGTGCCTTGAATAAAATTTCCTTATCAATTTCACTAACGTTTTGAAACAGTCAGTTGAACGGAAATAATATTATTTGCAAAATTGTTTACCAGCACGCCTTTGGAATCAAATATTATGGTTTTCAAACATCCCAAGGAAAACTGTTGGCTTACATTCATTGTAAACTACAATTACAAGTCACATTAAACCTAACTAGCATACTAAAGGAATCTAGAAAGTAACGGTTAAAGTCCTAACTTAATAACTTTATCCAAAGCGCCATCTCTCGGGCAATTTTGCAACCGCGTAAGACGTTAGTTTAACGCATAACTTGCGGATTCTGCAATGGTTATAGTCAGCAGTTAAAAATAGTGATGGGGAGTGCCTGGGAATGTTCCGGGAATGTGATCAAATGTCCTGGAATTGTAAATATTCAGGGCAATATAAAATAGGCAGTCTCGAAAGCAGTAGGCATGCAAAGTTTGTTGTGACGAAAAATTTGCCACCAATCAATCTTCCTTGCTCCCGGCATTCGCCACAGCTCATGGGAGCCTGGGGTCCGCTTTGATAAGTAATCCCAAGATTTGGCACTAGTTTTACGAAAGTGACTGCCATCCTGGCCTTCCAACCCGAAGGATAACTAGGCCTTATTGGAATTAGTCCGGTTTCCTCACGATGCTTTCCTTCACCGAAAAGCGACTGGCAAATATTAAATGACATTTCGCACAAAAGTTTCGAAAAACTCATTGATACGAGCCGGGGTTCGAACCCACGACCTCCGGATCGTAAGTTGCACGCTCTTAATCGCTAGGCCATCGGCCTTCTGCCACCTCTTATTTAAAATATTTTTCGTAACAGAAAAAAACCTCAACACATCACTAGCCAAAATACAGTTGTGGCCCACCAATTACTTCAACCGCAAGACTGCACTTCCAGCCTGTAACTTACAGGTAAACCATTCCGATTCACACACCATTGATACCGTCTTTCACCGTTATAACTTCCATTGAAAACTGTATCCCGGGGACAGAATCAATTTAGAGTGTGCGATTCAATTCAACTTATACGCTACATATATGTATGAGCCATTACAAGGTCTGCCGATCGAATGGCATCGCTTGCATTTAGAGATCCTATTCGAGAGCTCATCTGTTGGAGTACCAGTCAACGTATCAAATATAGGTGCGGATAAACTGCCAAAAATATGCATCCGCAACCTTAACGAATAAGCAATAAAGTCGTGTATACATAATTTTGGTACGTTGTTCGTATCTGTATTTAATACCTTGTGTACGCAACGGCCGTTCGACGCAGGGGGACCGCACGTTCGCTTAAGTATTGTTGATATTCTAAACCTCCCGGTCTGTCGCAACCGCACTCGCCTGGACCCAGTTGATTGTAAGCATTTGTAACGTGCGGTAGGCTTGTGTCGTTCACGAACTATGAACTGTTAGGAATAAAATCCCATCAATGACCGAAATGAACTGAATCTTTCCATGCTCTGAGAATCGGTCTTTGCTCATTTAGTTCAGTACAGGATCGGCGAACGCGAGCGGTTTGGATCGAGAACGAATGTGTGACTGCGCCGACCGAGAGCGAGAGCTACTTAGCAGAGCAACAAAAAAAAAGTCCAGTTTTCATATTAAACTTCGGTTACTTACAACCTTTCGGCCCGGAATGTTACTATCTGTGGACTATTCGTATCATTTTGACACTATTCGGTCCCATTCGTTCTGATCTTTCCGACCGCAATGGTCGCTGGTCTAGCTGAACTAAATGAGCAAAAGACCTAAAAGAGCGAACTAGTTCGTGAGAGCGACTGAACGAGATCGGAGCGCTCCGATCAACGAACGAAACGGCACAAGCCTAACGTGCGGTTTGTATGCGACGAATATCGGGTCATGAAAACGTTTTGAAGTGGTAATTTCTGTTTAATAGTCAACGGATGCCAGGCACTTCTTAAATCTTAAAATGGCTATCATTCTGCTAATATTTTAGTGCACCTAGATTTAGCAACATGTTCCTATCTACCCCTTTTTAGTTTGGAAAGGAAAGAATTGACGTTTTGCATCTTGGTGTGACGATGATTCTCGGCATTCCTCACACTGATTATCTTTAAGCTTGGTACCTACCGAGCATGTGGCATGCTCTATGGCTCAGGCATATAGTCGACATCATCTTTAAGACGATACGATACAGGTCAATTCTCCATACAAACGCTCTCGAATATTTCCTCCCTGGTTTTTGAAGATAGAGCAATGATTTTTTCAACACAGATTATTATTATTTTTATCTGTGCCAGACTGTTTTGATTTTTTTGATATTCTTATTTTAAAAGACGCTAGAGCCAATAAATAAATTCTAAAAACGGCCTTTCAATATGGCTCAAAAAAAGGTGTGATACTCAAGATCGGTAACAATTAGCCAAAAAATCTAAACGGTCTGACACAGATTATTTCATTGTTATTCAGATTCTCATTTCGTTCCGTTTAAATAAGTTTTGAAGGAGGAAACAGTCGAGAGCGGAGACTCGGTTTTAAAGATTTTCTGCAATATATTTTAACTGAGTTGTTCTTAATGGACTATTTTTTTTGTATAAATCTAGTTAATATCACTAGTGTATTTAACTGAAATTCCCAAATTGAAAGGAGTCCCTTTCCATTTTAGCATTTTCGCTCCCGTAGCGTCTTAAACGCTGGAAGCGATACTTTTAACATACTCAACGGTACATAATTATTTGCAATATTGGTAAGATGCTTAGAGGTTCCTATATTATTTTGGATCCTCACATAGCATTTCCTTTTCCATATTGTTTACCTTTCCTTACGATTCGTCTTCGAGAGTTCGCCACGCAATACAAGTCATTCTCAACTCAGCGAGAAACATATTATTCTCGTTTTTAGATCGTTTTGGGTTAGATTAATAAATAAGATTCGTCCTACACAGTCCACCACTAAATGGAAGTCGTATTCAGGTTGGCGAGGCGTTAAATGCTACATTTTCTGTGGCCATTTGCAATTCGATATCGCAAAGCTGCGCGGATTGAACTCCTGGGATTGCATGTCTCCTCCCATTTCATATTGTAATAATATTCATGCCTTTTAAATATAGAGTGGCTTACGGTACGGACCATCTAGATTTGTTGTGTGCGAAAGGAAACCAAGAGGATTGGAAGAACGAGATGTTATAAAAAATTTAGTCTGTGAATAGTATGAAATGTACATTACCGAATAGATGGAGGCGAGATGGCAAAATTGGGCCCTGAGCGTAAGTGGTTCGAAAAGTGAAATCTTGAGCGTTGAGACTACTAAATATACTTAATAATGCTTAAAACCAAGATACACACTACACGAGCTACACGAGCTTATTCCAACGTCCCCATTCTACCATCGGACTCTTAGACGCACGGCCGGTCTCCATCCTTACTTGGTAGATATTCCGCGAATTCGCACGAAGCGCTTTGCTTCTTCTTTTCTTCTGCTCTTCTGGGCGAGCTCACTCCATCGTAGGCCACGTCTGTGCCTTTGGCTAGTCTGTGGCCAAGAGTAAGTCCATTTATAATAAAAAATCATTTTTGTTATCAGGCAGGCAATTATGGTCGCGCGATAAATGATAAAACATCTGGCCGTCCCTATCGCACTTACTAATAGTGCGATAGGGACGGCCTGATATTTTATCGTCTATCGCGCGACCATGCTACCCGTGCAGATTTCTATAAATTTTCGGTAACAAAAAGGAAGGACCTAGGATGTTGCTCAGCATCATGGACTCTATCAGCCTACCAATTTTTATTAAAATCGGAGACGTGATCCAAATATGCAAACTTTTCGGATTTGCTGATCAAGTCAAAATATTATCATGGTAGAGGCTTTGAACTGTTACATTACCATTACAAATAAGTAAGGCTTTCTTTAATTTTTTACCAGAAGTCTTGTTAACCATGTCGTGTTGCAAACATTCCTGTTCTTTTCCCAGTAATTCTTAGTTCATTACGTGCTATTTCGTGCACAACACAACAATGCAATTAAGGGCCAGTGTTATCTAACCTAGTTTGCAGTTTTTGCAGTGTGTTTATTGTTGCTTTTAAGAATTCTTTGAAATTTTTTTTTGATAGGGGAAGAAATGTGGATGTGGATATAACTGGAAGCAGATTTTAAGGTAGTATTTTACTTAAATTATATTTTAAATTATCTGTAAAATCGGATCGAATTTTTAATATTCAGTTTATGTCTTTCAGTTAATATTTCAGAAATGAAATTCAACATAGTAAGACTAGCTCAAAGGTATCTTTTGATATATACTAAATCTTTCTGCTGCATCTTCAATTTTACAATATTCAAATATAATTTTAAACCAAACGCATTGAAGGAATACACAATTGGACAATCTACATAGGTTTTTTTTTACCACAGAACAGAAGTAAGTACTTAATGCCAATATTTTCTCTATAAACATAAACGAATAAAAATACCTTCAAGATAAACGTAGGTACTGTACAAAGAATGACCACTATACTTTGGCACCAATTTCCAAATAAATTATTTTCATAAAGAATACAGCAAAAGTAAGACATCTATACATATTTATGATACCTTATTGAATATTGGCGTTCCGCCGACAATGTACGAATTATGAGCATACATAAAGACTCCCACATGACATCTGTATCTCGTATCAATTTGTATCTTAAATGGACCTACATTATCGTATCTTCATTCTTCAACTGGTAGTTTAGTGGAATTCTGAATATTAAATTAAATTGTTATTACTTGTGATGGTAGGTCTCTTTATTTCGCCACCAATTTTTTTCTTATCTGTATATTCTTTCATTCATATTCGTTCTGTACAATATCAGCGCAATTTTGACTATGGGTAGGGTATGTCACGTCATCTTCTATTGGAGAGTCACGCATTTTATTATCAACATGTACCACCAATTTTATATTAAAGGGCAAAATGCGAAATTTTTCAGTTCTGGCAAATTCGTTCTCCTAATCGGTTGGATAGATGTTCCCACAGTTTGGAACATACTCGTACTCAATTTTTCGTTTGTAAATAAAAAAGTTTCAAATAACATATTTCAATTATTAGACGTTAAGACGTTTTCATTGAAGGAACGTAAGAAAGGGGAAGAAATAAATTAAACCATAAAATGCTTAAGTGAATTCTGAATAGTAAAACTATAAATTTGCGGCTCTGGCATATTTCAGACCCAACTCTTAATCCAAGAAGCCACCTTACTCCTAAAGGTACTCATCCGTTTTATTTTTCACACATGAGTCAGGTGTTAGTTCAATCAATGAGGTAGAATCGGGCCAAGATGACATTGAATGGATTAAGCATCGACAAAGTTTAACAATGTCATTATTAATGTCCAGTAATGTTATTAATGGTATAATGGTTAATATGTATCTCTTTATGTACATTGTCATTGATATGATGCTCCAACACTGGCTGTTATATAACGTTATAGCTAGCGCGATGGCGTCCCTGTCACACCGTGTTATACACCCTGTTTTTATTGAATTCCGTTAACTTTAAGGGAAGGTTCTTTAGATCAAATACAATTAATTTCTCTAAGAAACTAGCAACTTAGCATCATTATTGAATTATTCAAAAAATAAAGATAATTACTGAACATGTATGTGACAGCCTTTACCAATTCCTAATGTTATTTGTTTTGACATGTGCCGTCAATCACTTGACACTAACTTGAATGTTAGTCTTAACTCACACACTAAACCATCCACTCACTCATCCAAACACTCACCATCCATAATCCTACGGACCAAATTGACAAGTAAGTGTGAACAAATGTTGCCACAGTTTGGCCAGTGTCGGTCTTATTGATATTAAAATTATTATTACATCGTAGATTTAAGGTGCACCCAGACGGGACAATCAAATTTGCAATTTGATCTTTTAATCAATATACCAACTTTTTCTGTGATTTCGACAGATCAAAAGGTCTGTAGACTCCTAATTAGATATAAAATGTAAATTTCAAACCAGCAATCATGTAAATGGAATTTATATATTTATTATGATAGTTTATTGAATCTTTACAAATGAATTATTACAATTATTGTGTTTTTTTAAATAGTCCCAACAATATGGTCAATCTTTTTAAGAAAAAAAAAAGCGGGTATATTGAGAAATTACAGCCATTACAGCCGAAAGATGGAAAGATTGTGTAAATCACATAATAAAAACCGAGGACAAAATGTTACAACTCGACCATTTAGTGGACAATGTCTCGGGTCGTTTTATTATAAATGTAACTGATGATGATCATGATGATAAAGATGACGAAATAACGGAGCCTGGGAATGAATAATATTTTTTAATAAAGACTAGTTATCGTCGGACAACATATTTTTTTTACCTACTGGGTCGGATACCTTTTTATGCTATAAAACTAGTGGGTAAAAACGCATTTTATCCATCCACTACCTCGAAAACCGAACAAACCAAAATTTTTACCTTTTATTTAAAAGTAACATACGTATTTTTGATTTAAACTAGTTTGTTATTGGTACTTTACAACTTGTCGATATATTGTTATCGACATATACCCTTCACTATTTTTATTTCACTGTTCCTGGTAACATTTCATCTGTCAGTCATTTGTCAATTTAGTCCGCAGGATTGTGAATTTTAGTTTAATAAATTCATTTATTTTGTAAGAATATGATGAAAAATTTTTTATTGCGAATTTAACTAAAAGTGATATACAGGGTGGTTTCTGATAATGAACCTAGCTACGTTTCGAATTTAACGGAAAACAAAAAAAAAACACGGTGTATAACAGCCAGTGTAGGAACACCATTATGAAATTGTAATATTACTAATAACAGGACTTCACTTTGTCTTATTTTAAACTCCGTTAAATATCTAAATTAGTTTAGACGGGCTGTAGTATTGATAGTGCAAAATACCAGACATATACAGTACTTGTGACACCTACTCATCATCATCATCATTTCAGCCATTAATCGCCCACTGCTGAGCATAGGCCTCCCTTCGTGTACGCCACTTATCCCGGTCCTGGGCTAATCTCATCCAGAAGTGCCCCGCAGTTTGTCGCAGTCGTCCACCCAACGAGCCAACGGATGCCAGGCGCTTCTTACATCCGATAGCGGCCACCATTCGGTCAACATTTTGGTCCACCTGCCATCACTCTGCCTGGCAACATGCCGCCCAATTCCATTTGAGTTTGGAAATGACGTCACCCACGTCTCGCACCTTGGTGTGGCGTCGGATCTCGACATTCCTCACTCGATCTTGAAGCTTAATGCCTAGCATGGTGCGCTCCATCGCTCTCTGTGCTACCCGTATCCTATGCAAGGTACCTATTTTTTTATGAACAACTGCTTTATTGGCGAAACAATATTTTAATTTCGCTAATAATATAATTCAGTGCAAAATTTTAAAGCATAGTAACCCACGAAAAAATCCCCTTTCACTAGTCTACGCCTAGACAATCAAGTGCAGCGTAGGCGCATCGCCTGTGGCACCTTTTGTTGCCTCACAACTTATTGCCAGCCATACACCCATACATAAACACATGCATACACCCATTATGCTCGTACAATAAAATCTTCATCATTCTGTCCGGCGTCGGTGGCAGTAACTAATTGGTCATTGCTCACAACATAAAACGCCTACTTAAAAACCTACGGAGACTTTAAGGGGAAGCGAGGTGTGCACCAAGGAGGTACACTGGGACCTTTTAGTTTCAAAATGTTTTTAAATGTTGGAACACCTTGGTTCGTACGTTAAAGTTGTAATACATCTGTCCAACGTCCAAACTACAATGAACAATGTAATATTTGGGTGAATCAACATTTCTTTGCCAGCAAAATTTCGTATAATTCGACTAAATGTGATAAGAAAATTTAATTTGGATTTAGTGTAATAAAATTATAATTTTTATATTAATTAAAGACAGATACCAACATGGTTTTTCAGAATTTGATATTTTATAACTTGGTTTCAAGCAGTGATCCAGTGGCATGATTTTTAACTCACAAAAGTAGAACTAGTAATAAATAAGGGCAATTCTTGCAAAAAACCAAGAAAAAGTTGATTCACCCAATTGCGAAAAATCTACTAAAATTAAAAGGGTAAAGTTGTCTGAAGCCTCATTTTTCCTAAAATGGTGGAAATCAAGTTCATAGAACGTGCGATGTGAAGCCATTATCATAATGGATACGTGCTCCATTAGTGTCATATTCTGCGTTACTAGTTTAAAAAAACACACAACTTTAACGATCTTTCAAAATAAAAACCGGCCAAGAGCGTGTCGGGCCACGCTCAGTGTAGGGTTCCGTAGTTTTTCGTATTTTTCTCAAAAACTACTAAACCTATCAAGTTCAAAACAATTTTCCTAGAAAGTCTTTATAAAGTTCTACTATTGTGATTTTTTTCATATTTTTTAAACATATGGTTCAAAAGTTAGAGGGGGGGGACGCACTTTTTTTTCCTTTAGGAGCGATTATTTCCTAAAATATTAATATTATCAAAAAACGGTCTTAGTAAACCCTTATTCATTTTTAAATACCTATCCAACAATATATCACACGTTGGGGTTGGAATGAAAAAAAAAATATCAGCTCCCACTTTACATGTAGGGGGGGTACCCTAATAAAACATTTTTTTTCATTTTTTATTTTTGCACTTTGTTGGCGTGATTAATATAGTATATATTGGTACCAAATTTCAGCTTTCTAGTGCTTACGGTTATCCGCGGACGGACGGACGGACGGACGGACGGACGGACGGACGGACGGACGGATGGACGGACGGATGGACGGACGGACGGACGGACAGACAGACATGGCGAAACTATAAGGGTTCCTAGTTGACTACGGAACCCTAAAAATAGGTCATGTAAGCCATTATTGATTTTTCAGATTCCAATTCATTATTTCGCTTCTGTTTCTTCACGATTATATCCAATCTAAACCGTATTGTTACCGCAAAATGCATTCAAGAATACAAAAGATTTACTCGAAATCTGCATATGGCTCAAACATATCCAACGCCTCTTAAGTAAGTCCGCGTGCGTTTAAATGCCTTATAATGTGCCTACTGAGGATTATGCTTCCAGCCAAGATGTTTCTCCTATTGCTATTGAGAGCAGGCGAGTTAAGGGTTCAAGGAAACCTCCAGACTAGCTTAGAATGTCAGGTCTCATGTTCAGTGAGAATGAATTAGATTAGTGATAGATGTTACTTATAATGACGAGGGATATTAGTGAACAGGGTGATTATTGCTTTTACTCTAGGATTTTGAGTTGTAACCTAAGACATGGCAACATTGTGTTTTTTCAATCAGCATTTCTACAGCGAGAACTTTCTTTTGAATCTAAAAATTTCAAAATTAATTTACTTACCTATAAATAAGACTCTTCTACGCTCTAAATTACCTTTTGCTTTACTCAATATAAATAGGTTTAATTTTAGCGAAGGCCAGGCATTTTCATGTATCCTTCTCTTATAGCTGAATTAAATTTATAACCGTTTCTTTCCAATTAACGGCGCTTTTGCCAATTTTCTTGGTTTCAGTTTGTCAGTCAGTTTTAGAATTGCCTATGATGCTACCATGCTAGGCAGTCCAGGTTTTTGGCCATTTGGCAAACTAGTACACCTCCCTGACAGGACGATTGTTAACGATCGGGATATAAAAATTGTCAATGATACCTTTTTAACTCGTTACGGCAATGAGAATAGCTACGCAGCCAGTCTTAGGCAAGATAAACTGTAGCATTCTGAGATTAGTGTTGGATCCTGCAGCTTCAGAGATCTGCTTTTGTAAATGGCCTAATTTTGTGCTGGATGTCTGTTTACGTTGCGATTCCATTGACAATGGGCGAAGTGCAATGGGATTTAGCTGAAGTTGACATACCATCCTCCTAGCCTCGTTGGTATGGCATTCTGTTAATATGGGGTAAAGCGGCAGATATTGAGACGATATTTGTGCTGCAAAAGCGAGCTATAAGTTCCATCTACAGACTGGATCTTACACAATTAATAAATGAAACGAAATATCTACCGAAATGACCTTAACTCAACTAGTACCGTAAAATATCCCTAATAAATAAGTAGGCAACTAACTGCAATTCGAAGTTCAAATTAACTCTAATGCCTTCCCTATTATTTGACTGTAGTTTTATAGCAAAATATATTCATAAATGGAAGACAAAACCGTATAATAGGTAATTATACTTAAGTACGCATTGAACCTGTGGATAGTCGCAGTACTGGACTAGAGTTGGATGTAACGGTACTTAAAAACAACTGGAAGAATATATTTCGAAAGGACAATGAAGCCTTATGAGAGCCAAATGAGTGTTTCAGAAGACCTGCACTCGATATATGGCAACAAAAATAGTCACTAGACTGCCATTTTGTTGTCACCATTTTAAAGCTACGATTTCATTTGCCAAAGTACGGGTAGACTAAAGTCGTAGTTACACGCACGTGCTTTGTTTTTTGAAGAACACTTCAAAAGTAAGTAAAGTTACCTCAACATCTTCTGATGTGAAAAACAATAATAATGTTACCTACATCATGACATATATGAGATTCTGTATGGTTCTCCATACAGAATCTCACATATGTCATGATGTAGGTAACATACAGAATGGTTCTCCATACAGAATCTCATATATGTCATGATGTAGGTAACATTATTATTGTTTTTCAGTTCACAATTTACACCAGGTACAATATATAAGGCAATGTATAAGGGCTCTCCAACTCTACTGTCTTTTCCAAAACCCGAGTCCTACATGTTTACTTTTCTTCGCCATCATAATCGTTATCATTATAATTATTGGTATGCCATCCATAAAGTCAAGGTACACACACAATGACAAGAATACACAAATGCTTTTCAAAGGACTTTTGCAGATCACCGCAAAATTTGCATCTGATCATTTCAAAAATATTCGTACGCACGTGAGGGCAGGGACTTAGAGAAAAGGTTGGCTAAAGAACTCAGTGCTAGTCTTAATCTGGCCCGAGAGCGCGCTCCGTGCACTAATGATATCTCAAGCCGCGCTTTAAGGCCCATATATAACACTCTATGAGACGTTTTTAAAATTTAAGCCAACGCTAATGCATTCTGCCCTGTTTACTGTAAATACTTATTCAAAGTAGTCCCACAATGCGGTCCTCCAGCCTTTGTGATCTCGCGATTAGCATAACACGAGGATTCAATGAACAAAGTAACCAGTATAAAATAAAATTTTACGGTTTACCCTTATATTGAAAAAGGGAGGTCGTGTTAGGGCATAATAAAATGACTACGTGTGCCGGCCAAGCATGGGAACGGAATATTTTACATCGAATTGACGAGATTGTGAGACCGGTTCGGACGTTGATGGCACTTGTGGTGTATTATTTTATAATACTTGAATTCTAATCGTGCAGCATTGTAGCTCGACTATGACTGTTTTGAATTTCAAAGTCAAATCTTTTGTTTGTCTTAAGTAAATTTTATGACTATGGTTTTGCAAATTCTTGCTCGAGATGCTGGCTGCCGAGAATGATATAAATAAAATAGTGGAAAGTAAAATCTGCCTTTAACAAAGTAGTCGGTGTACTTAGGTACATACTCGAAACCATAAACTACTTACATCTTTACGAGTCATATCAGTTACCAGCTGAAATTGGCTTTTTATAAGTATATATTTTTCAAAAACCTGCGTTTTTTTGGTCTTTTAAAAAATTATATGTTACAAAAGGAAGCTTATAATTATTACTAAAAGAATTAAATTTGCATTTAATTTTTTTAGTGGTTGTACATTTTTAAATTGGTCACTCATCGTTAATTCGCTTCTACTCATTTCCTCAAAGATTGACTGGAAGAGATCCCATTAAGGGATAAGTCCGCCTACATTGTATATTACTGACTCTGTAACTGTGTCTCTTTTGTTTCATTTATGTACAACAAAGCTTATACATACATACATAATACATAGGTAAAAATATAATAGATATATAGAAACGGAGTAATCAAATAAATAAATATTTGAACTTATTTCAGGTTTAATTTCTCAAACTTAATTAAGAAAAATTTCAACGCAGAAGGTAAAATAATTTTCTCAATAAAAACCAATTTGTTTTCGCAGACGTTTTGGTTCATTTAATTTTTTTTATTTTTATTTATTAAAGTACTAAATCTTAAGTTATGCGCAGAGTTTCGTGTTACTTAACTGCTAAGCCAGAAATGGCTTGTTTACAGCTAGAGTTCGGACTTATCTATTTAATTTAAGTATAATTAGTCTTACAGTATTTATTTTACACATTTCACATTAAATGTATACGCAGTTTTCTGAATGAACAATCCAATCCAGAAACTTGGAAAATGTTGCTCGATTTAAGTTCCCCTTCCTTTTATCCCTTTCAGTGCTTGATGCTCCTAATTCAGCTACATATTCAGTTTTATGTAAAGATTTAATTTAATTACAGTGCCTTTTGATGAACTTTTTGAATTCAGACTCAAAAAGTTCCAATCAAGAGGTAACTTCAAATCGCAACATGTGCCGAATGATCAGAGTACGTAGCCGAATGGCACAAACGCTCACGAAACGAAACGCTCGTGATATCTATCTATCGCTCGTGCGTATTGGCGCAACAGAGCCAGACTACCTTTCGCGACGTTTCGTTTTCGTTTCGCTTCGCAGAAATGCCATTCGGCTACGGCACCTGTCCAGAAGAATTTTGGGGATAAAATCTTTTTAGGGTTCCGTACCTCAAAGGAAAAAACGGAACCCTTATAGGATCACTTTGTTGTCCGTCTGTCCGTCCGTCCGTCTGTCAAGACCCTTTTTCTCAGGAACGCGTGGAGGTATGAAGCTGAAATTTATATCAATTACTCAGGTCTACTGTCCCTTGAAGCTGTGAAAAAATCAAACTTCTAAGCCAACGCAATCAAAAGATAACGCCGTTTATGCCGCAAATTTTCGACACTTGCAAGGGAATCAAAACCTACAGGGTGCTTCCCGTGAAGTCAGAATCTTGAAATTTGGTACGAAGCAACGTCTTATAGCATAGATAAAGGAAAAATTACGAAAACCATACATTTTTAGTTACATCACATAATATATTTTTTTTAATAATTTTAACCTTACTACCCATTTCCTCATAAACGCGTAGAGGTATTAAATTGAAATTCATACCAAATACTCAGGTCTATAATACCTTTAAGCTGTAACAAAATCAAACTTCTATGTCAACGCAATCAAAAGAAACAGCAATTTAAGCTGCATATTTTGAAACTCGCAAGTACTCGCAAGGGAATCAAAACCTAAAGGGTACTTCCAGTCGACCTAGAATCTTGAAATTTGGCATGAAGCAACGTTTTATAGCACACATAAAGGAAAAATTCCGAAAACCTTAAATTTTTAGTTACATTACAAAATATATATTATGACTCGATTGTCGTAATGAACGAACTTTGTAAACCTTGCAGGTTTGTACGGAACCCTCGGTGCGCGAGTCCGACTCGCACTTGGCCGGTTTTTTTAATTAAATGGAAGTTAAAATACGTAAAGATTTTTTTGAATATAATACTACACGATAAACAAAAAACCGGACAAAATCTTTTAAAATTAAAAGTTCGAAAACATTTTTCAATGGAGGAGTAGCGGTACTAAAGGCAGTTTATTATGAAATTTATTAGCTGCTTTAAACTCGGAAAATCAATTACAAGGAAGTACATAAAACTGGGCAAGCCGGCAATTTAGTAAGTTTGATAATAAACTGAAACTGTCTAGGTTCTTTGGCAATGTGTTTTCTTTACGATAGATATTGTAGAGAGAACAAATTTGATCCTAAGGGTGTTTCAACTAGAGATGCGCTACATAGATGAGTTTGATGTCCACCAATCATGTTCATTGTTCCACAAAGTATAGCGCTAGTGGGAACGGGTTCGACTAAGCTGATTGGTAGATAATTAGATATCACATGCACCCATAGCAACGTTGCGTAGCACAGCACGTCTCTGGTAGAAAGGCACCCTTAACCTTTACTTTTGTAAGGCCCACTTTCACTAACCACTTAACTCAGGGTTAGTGGTTTGTCAACTATTAAATTCCATATTATATAATGGTGGGTTAACCCTCCATTTTCGTTGGCGCAAGTGGCCCTAAGTAAATTGAACTAAGACCCGGCCGGCGTCTTAAATGATTTTAAAGTTTCGAAACAAATAAATAAGAAATCCCTTTCAGAATATAATAAAAACAAAGTAACCATTATCTGAAATGGAATGTTTTGTTTTTCTAATGTGCGCACTAAAATTAAACGTCAAAGTGTCAACTCCAGAACGTAGTTTGTTATTTCAATTATCAAGCGCTCTTGTTCGACGGAATTTTCTAGAAAAGCTTGCATTATTTTAATTTATGCTACAAGTTGGTTGTTTAACGGGAATTATAACAAATGTCAAAATATGCTTACACGGTTTTCGCAGTCAATTTTACAGGACGTAACACTTTTAGTTTTAGAAACTAATTTTAATTTAATTTTTGTAACGTGCAACTGATGGTAAGGTTTTTGTCAATTACAATTAGATAATGGTGATTATAGATACATAAGTAATATCTGTAGGTATCTAAAGACTAATAATCAAGAGGCTGTGTCGAATATTTTACTGTATCAAAAACATAATATGAAAAGATACCCGAACCAGGGGGCCGATTTTTGAGTCTCACTGTCACTAAAATACCGGTTGAAAACGGTGAATTGGCTATTATTTTCAGTGACAATTTTCTGAATTCGATATCGTGAGACTCAAAAATCGGCCCCCAGGCCTACGTCACTTGCTCGCGGTCGCGCGTTAAGTGCCTACACGCTAGCCGTTCATTCGAATGAACAAGTGGCAGAGGGGCGCCACGGGCCCGCCTGTGTAGTCGCGTGGCACGTACCTACTATTCTTCTGAGTTTTACGTGATAACTCATTAGTATTAGTTAAAAAAGCGTAGGTATCTGTAGTTTTGCGGGCAAGTGAAGGATCTGTTCCGTTAGTAACTTATTAATAATCTGTGCCCGAACCTAGTTTTTTACTTTGTCAGCTAACACTATTTTCCAAAACTATTTCGTTCTGAAATTCTTTTGCATCCGACATAAACTTCATGCATTATTACCCCTACTTACTAAAATAAAACTTCGATCCTATGGGATTCAAATGAACATACAACTATTTAACTCAGCACAGCAGTATAATCAAACGCCATAGTCATAAAATCAGTTCCTGGAAGTCATTACTACAAACTGCACAACAGTAGCTGCTTAGCGCAAAAAGGGCGTATCTCCTTGGAGAATAAGAGTACATACACCTTTTTTGCTTTGAAACGCAGTACGGCCAAGAATTGCAACTGTATGCGAGCGGGAATGACAAAAGTTTGCAAGCCGGTCAGGTTAATTCCAAACTCCTGATAGGGTTTGACTATGTTCATGCAAATTTTAGTCTGCAAATCTAAACCATTTTGACTAAACAGTAATTGTGAATATGTATGGATTTGTGCCACGTTGCTGAAAAGTTTTATTAAGGACGTGCTGAATCCGTGTGCAACGCTTTTGAGCTTCAATTTACTATTTTCGCAATGTTTGCGGATACATTTTACCGGCCTAGCGTAGTCGGTGACCTTGCCTGCTAAGCCGCGGTCCTGGGTCCGAATCCCGGTAAGGGCATTTATTTGGGTGATGAGCACAGGTATTTTATTCCTTAGTTATGGATGTTTTCTATGTATATAAATATGTATTTGTCTATATAAGTAGGTAAATCGTCGCGTAGCACCCAGTACAAGTACAAGCTTTTGCTTAGCTTGGGGCTAGGTTGATCTGTGTCAGATGTCCCCCAATATTTATTTATTTATTTAAGTACATAATTTTAAATAAGAATTTGGGATGTTTCTGCGGACCTTAATTTAAGACGAATTGCAAGTACCTAAATAGTTTGGCATTTTCACGATAGTCATCAACTTTTCCAATGTTTAACAACGAATATAAATTAATTACAAATTTTAATACTTACTTACTTAAACTAAAAAAAAACTGGCAAACCAATAAGATTGTGAGACGTTGCCTGAACTGAATATAATTGTTTTTTTTTTAATATACGTAATATTTACTCGTAAGTAACAAAACATAAATTTGCCTGTCGCTTTTCGGTAAAGGATCATCGTGAGGAAACATCGTCAAGGCCACTACCATTCGGGTTGGAAGGTCAGATTTCAGTCACTTTCGTAAAACTAGTGCCTACGCTAAACCTTGGGATTATTTGTCAAAGCGGACCCCAGACGGGAATTGGGGCTCATTGGAATGAGCAGTGGCAAATGCCGGGATAACGCAAGGAGGATGATGGTGACTCGTTAGTAACATAACCTAACCACAAAATTAAAATTTTGAAAAAACCCCCGACCGTGACAAAGTGGACTGATTTTCATGAAACATGGCTAAGAACACTCCCGACTAACTCAGCTTTCAGACAAAAACAACTAAATCTAAATCGGTTCATCCGTTCGGGAGCTACGGTGCCACAGAAAGACACACACACAGACAGACAGACAAACAGACAGACACGTCAAACTTATAACACCCCGTCGTTTTTACGTCGGGAGTTAAAAACAAAACATTATTTAAAGAGACCCTTTTAGTTTTTACATATGACATGCTCATACATGCGCCTGGGAAGGAAATTTTCCTGGAGTGTCTTATTACTTTTGACAAAGGAAAATTGCCTTGTTTCTTGGGACGACGACCTTTTAACATGTCTTGTATTACGCCCTTATAGTTGTCCTTTTATGTGTTTTTGTAATAGGTAGAATATTATGGAGATTTATATCATTATGTAGAACATACAAGACAGAAGGAAATATTGCAACTTTAGGATTATAATACTTCGTTAAACGATACATAATACTTCATAATACTTCATTTAGATGGCTGGCAGTCCTCAACTGTGCGTTTCTCCAGAAACTTCCTACCCCGCACAGCTAAACTGTGGAATGAATTGTCGCCTGCGGTATTTCCGGACCGATACGACCTTCAAATCTTCAAGAAAAGAGCGTACACCCATCTTAAAGGCCGGCAATGCACCTCCAACACTGGTGTTTCGGGTATCCATGGGCGGCGGTGATCGCTTACCATCAGGCGACCTGTCTGCTCGTTTGCCTCCTATCCCAAAAAAAAACGACTCAACAAAATGGCATCCATAGCAAAAGAAAAGAAATTACTAGAATGCTTCAGGCAGGCAGGTTGCGCGATAAATGATAAAACATAAGGCCGTCCTTATCGAACTTACAAATAGTGCGTTAGGGACGGTCTGATGTTTATCATTTATCGCGCGACCATACTTGCCTGCCAGGAATAAGAATTATTAATATAACCTAACCACAAAATTAAAATTTTGAAAAAACCCCCGACCGTGATATAGTGGACCGATTTTCATGAAACATGGCTAAGAACACTCCCGACTAACTCAGCTTTCAGACAAAAAAAAACTAAATCAAAATCGGTTCATCCGTTCGGGAGCTACGATGCCACAGACAGACACACACACAGACAGACAAACAGACAGACAAACAGACAGACAGACGGACAAACAGACAGACACGTCAAACTTATAACACCCCTTCGTTTTTGCGTCGGCGGTTAAAAATAGACTGAAATAAATATCATATAGGTACAAAGAAAAAATGACCATTCCTCCAAGTGTCCAAAGCTGGATTCAAAATTCAAACGTCCTCTGTGTGTAAGTGTTATAGTCTAGTATAGTGACAATAGGATTCATATCTACACCGTGTTTTTTTTGTTTTCCGTTAAATTCGACATGTCGTTAGGTTCGTTATCAGGGACCATCCTGTATATCACTTTTAGTTAAATTCGCAAAAAGAAAATTTTCATCGTTTTCATACATAATAAATAAATTAATTAGTGTGAAGAATAATGTTCAAGTTAGTGTCAAGTGATTGACAACACATGTCAAAACAAATAACATTGGGAAGTGTTAAAGGCTGTCACACACATGTTCAGTAATTATTTTTATTTTTTAATAACTCGACAACCGTAATAGTTAAGACTAGTTTCTTAGAGAAATTAATTGTATTTGATCTAAAGAACCATCCCTTAAAGTTAACGGAATTCAATAAAAACAGGGTGTATAGTAAATTTAATATAGTCATCTATACTTATGACTGTCATACCTACAACCTGTCGACCACAGTTAAAAGTAGTGAATTAATCGAACATACAGCGAGGTATTTTTCACAATTTCAGCAAACGACAAAGACAAATTTTAATTCACATAAAAGGGTTCTAGTGTTCACCGTATCTCCACTATTCTAGTATCAATTAATTAAAACATGCATAAGAGTATGCAAATAAATTACTAACCGCCCAGAAAATTCGATCGATAAGTGTTTGTTTTGCCTACACTTAACAGAACCCATAAATAGCTGTCAAAGTTAAAAGTCAAACGTAACAAGTCATACGAAAAAAACATTCTAAATTCAAACTTGAAACTTTTTAATCATAGTCTCAAGTTGCAAAACATTGGTCGCATATTGATGTTTCTTTTGTTTTTATGCCGTGGATTCCCGCTAATTTGCAAAAAGTCCTTTTTAGTAGAAAGGGATTGGTGGTTATGGCCTATGCGTCATGGACGCATGGATTTTCGATCGGATTTTTATCCAAAACGCGCTTTTCAGTAGTAAGGTGTCGGCGGTTATGGCCCTTTTCTTTTCGAGTTTTGGAACAATCGCAAGGGATGTCTGTTAAATTACATATTGTCCTATATTGTTGAAATGAAATGCGAGTTGCGGGCGATTAGTGGAGCGGTAAATTGCCTAATCGCTCGAGTGTGAAATGCATCGATGATTGGGGTATCCTCGCGTTGAATGATAGGTGTGGGCTCAATTGCCCGCACTAGGAAATAATAGAGGTACCTTACTTATGACAATCAGGGCAGGTACTATAAGTATTAAAATGTAGTTTTTGATATCGACCACCGCCATGTATGTATGTACACTGTATTTTTTAATAGGAACCTTTGATAATCTCAAATATTTCTACCGTCACAGAAAAATCCTATTCAAATCATAAGTCTTGCATTATAAGTATTTTATTAATTATATCAATCACCATAGAATGAGGGCCTGTTTTTTTTTATAAAATATTTTTTAAACCTCGTTGGAGGAGTAGGTTGATAATGTGGGATAAAGCATTATGTTTTGTAATAAAGAATTTTATAGTCAACGAATACAAAAATAAATACAACAAAAGCCTCAAAAAAGTGATAAATACAATACAATTACATACAGTACAATAAAATTTCGTAGAATTATATATACACACATTTCAAAAAGCAATTAAACTCATAAACAAAGACAGTAAGAAAACCAAAACCGTGGAAAGACAAATGTTGATTACAGCAAAAACGTTTTTAGCATTAAGGCATTTTAATATCAGGGACCGTAAATTTAACAACAAATGACCCTTGACTTTCGCACAGTCAGTGAAATGAAGGGAAAAAAAGAGTCCACCATTCCGTAAAAGAACACGATACAGTAGGTCTGTATAAGGGGTTTACACTCATTAGAATGAAGTATCGAAAATAGGGTGGAGAGCGGGAAACGAACAAAATTACTCATCGGAAAAAGCCCTTTCCTAAAATAAATTTAATAATAATTAAGAGGCGTAATTTCACCCCAAAGTCATTTGGTTTAGACGTATAAACATTGAACGATTAAAGCAGCCTAGTTTTGTTGCATTTAAACATGATTTAAATTTGTTTGAACACTACACAAGCTTTTGTAATCATCTCCTAGCGTCGTCCTGGCTTTTGCAATTGCTCATAAGAGCCAAGCGTCACCTCTGCACTGCAACTAATACCAAGATGAGTTTGTTCTAGTTTTTAAAGAAAATGAAGTCTTTTTTCCAACCCAAGAGAGAAACGGGGCCGAAAAAGTTTGCTGGATTATAATAGAACATAATTATTGACTCATACTTCATATTCACCTGACTAGGGCGATAGCCTAAGTCAAATTTTCTAGCGTGGTTCACATTTTTATAAAGTGGACCTACTGTCATTTCTCCACTTCTAGTCTGGTCAACTGCCCCTCCAGTGATATATCACCGACAAAACATGCTGTGTCACGGTGATAACGAATGCCCTTGTTACCGATCCAACCCTTTATGCGCTGTCAAAATATCGACGTATCGATGATTTGTCTATCTGATAAATGGTCTGGGATCAATTAACCAATTTGGGAGATTTTGTGTGATTGAAATGTTGATAGGGGTTTTGTGGGTATTTCTAAATGGATATAAGCCATGTCTTAGATTTAATTATTTGATAATAATGTGTAATCATTAATATTAGTTGGAAATTCTTAGTTGTCATCAGCATCATGATTCGCCTGCCCTTATCCCAGTCACTTTTTCTTCCATACCTCTATACAGAGTGTAACAAAAATGGTGGTGATCCGTGTAAGGGCGTATTCAGTATCGTATTCTGATCAGGAAAAAGTAGAAGAAAATTTTTTTTCGCGAAAACAATTTTCATTTTTGTATGGGCCGGGCCGCGAGAATCGGCCGAACCGCCATACAAAGGTAAAAAATTTTATCACGAAAAAAAAATTTTCTTCTACTTTTTCCTGATGAGAATACGATACTGAATACGCCCTTAAAGGGATCACCACTATTTTTGTTACACCCTGTATAGCCCGTCATCTCATCATTGTAATTCTTATTATAGAACGGTCAACTTATATTATGGAACCATTGCTGCTTGCATGCTACATTAAGCCAGGATACACTGGGACCGTGGGGGCATAGTGCGCGTCGCCTCTATGAGGAGCTGTCCAAGCGCCTCATAGACGCTTCTGGTGACCAGAGGGCTGGCCAGTATTTCGCTCAGCGGATAAGTATAGCTATCTAGCTAGCTAGTAGGTAAGAATTACGAAAGGCGGCGTTTTGTGAACATCAAAGGAGTGAGCCTTCTGTACTTGTACTATTATATATTCTGTGTTTTGACTTTTGTTTGTTTTTTTTTCTCTGTATGATGCCTATTTTTTTTTCATAAGTATCTTAAAAGTTCGAATTAAGTGTGATGTATTCTCGATCCGGGTTCGAATTTCTCACGCTTTTATCGACTACCACATTTCATATCACGGGTTCCTATCGGGATATCGATGATTTGTGTCCTGATAGATGTTCTGGTTTGTATCAATTAAACAATTTGCTGTGTGAATGTTATCTATAGATTGAAATGTCGAAAGGGGTGTATGGGAAAGTTTCTAGATTTGACAGATTTAATACAAATTAATACACATGGTTTATAACAAAATCTTATGATATTGCTTTATTTTAAGGGGTTTATTAATGATAACGAGATTTAGACGAGTAAACGGTTAAACAGTAGATACTTTTAAATTATGTAGTATGCCTAAAGTATTAAATATTCGCTTTCGTAATACTAGAGCCTACGCCAAATCTCGGGATTAAATGTCAAAGCGGACCCTAAACTCCCATGAGCCGTTGCAAATAACAGGATTACGCAAGTAGGATGATGATGAGATACACAGTGCCCTATGTATAGCAATCTCTAATCGAAATTGAACTAATTTGTTTTATATCCTTAGATGAGTATTTCTTTTTTTTTCGCCACTTTTATGAAATGTGATATTTTTGAAAAAAAAAATGCTATCTACTCAGAATCACGAGCTTTTTCAATCGTAGAAGTTTAAAAAATTGTCCCATACGATTTTTTCTTATTTTGTTACCATTTTCCGTATATGTTGTGTGGGGTAACAAAGGAGGAAAGTAACAAAAATGTATGGACATTTTGGGACACTTTTTGTCTCCTAGATTGAAAGTACTCGTGATTCTGTGTACAATTATTGACCTAAACTTCCCCAAAAAAATCAAAATAAAAAAATGGCAAAATAAAATTAGAAATGTTCAGATGACTGTACAGTATAATAATTATTACAAAATTACTAGCCATTTTAAAAGACATTACATGTATTTCATAACACGATTTATTCCTACTTCCTATACATCCCTATAACCGAGCCAAAAACCTTTGAAATGAATTAGCGATTGAGAATTTTAAAACATCAAGGAAACTCGTAACACTGTTACCATAGAAAAGCGAGAGAAGTGGTAGCGAGACTGTATTTTACCAAACCTCGTATCTTAATCCATCGCGAATTATAAGAATCGACCTGATGCTGTAACAGAGAGAGTTCCTTTTTCAAAAATGTGAATGTTATTTTTAATGATGGGTACGAAAGTGTGGAGTCGACTTTGCATTCCAGTCATTCGTCATTTAAAATTCAGGGCGAGTTGCGTGGAAGTGATTCGAAATAGCGATTTTCAATCGAAAACATTTTGCTAAGTGGCGAGCTACAAACAAATTAGAGGTGTTATTCATTTGGAGTGTTTTTTAAAAGGAATAGTATTGATTGGGATTTGGGATTGTTATTCAATTGGGAATGGCTTAATGGGTGTTAGACGGTAAAATGTACAATGCACATACGCCCTGTTCTTATTGAATTCCGTTAACTTTAAGGGAAGATTCTTAATAATTCAAATCATAGGTTCAATTACAATCAATTTGTCTAAGAAACTAGCCTCTTAACTCTTAAGGTTATCGAATTATTAAAAAATAAAATGTTTAATTACTGAACACGTGTGTGGCATCCCTTACCACTTCCTAATGTTATTTGTTTTGACATGAGCCATCAAACACTTGACGATGACTTTAATGTTATGATTAAGGTAAGGTCCTCTCACACTAATTAATTCATTTATTATGTATGGAAATAAAAAAAAAAACATTTCTTTTTCGAATTTATCAAAAACTGATATACAGAGTGGTTTCTGATGATGAACCTAACTACGTGTCGAGGTTAACGGAAAAAAAAACACGGTGTATATTTAAAAAAGACGCGCAAACATTATAGTGATAGAAATAAATGGAAGTGATAGTACGACTTAGTTAAATTAAAACTTTATCCATTCTATTGGCTATAGAAATACAAATGGATATGTATTTCTATTGGCTATGGAAATGAAAAAAAAAAACATTTTTTTTTCGAATTTATCAAAAACTGATATACAGAGTAGTTTCTGATGATGAACCTAACTACGTGTCTACGTTAACGGAAAACAAAAAAAAAACACGGTGTATAATTAAAAAAGACGCGCAAACATTATAGTGATATAAATAAATGGAAGTGATAGTACGACTTAGTTAAATTAAAACTTTATCCATTTGTATTGCTATTGGCTATAAAACGCTAGATTATTTATCGTGTAAATCGGTTAATTAGTTTTAGTATGAAGAACTAACAAATAGTCAAAATTATTTTAAACATTTTGTCCACTTGAGTAGAAATTTTATCGAACTACTAGCTTTATGTAAATTTTCCTTATTGTATAGTACATATTACCAAACGGGACAGGCAGAGCACATGAAACTGCTCAAGTTTCAATGCCACTCTTGGGTTGAAAAAGAAAACGAAATCGTGATATTGCAGTGACAGGTTAGCCCATACCAAAGATTATTAATAAGTTACTAACGTAATAGATCCTTCACTTGCCCGCAAAGCGACAAATATCTACGCTTTATTTAACTACATACTATGTAGTAGGTACGTGCCACGCGACTACACAGGCGGGCGCGTGGCGTCCCTCGGCCACTTGTTCATTCGAATGAATGGCTCAGCAATTCCCGTCAACTTTGTACAAAAATTAAGGGAAAAGTTAAATTTGTTTTTATTAATTCCTATTTTGTTACCAAGATTTTGTTGATGAATTGAGATTTTATTAAGTTTTATTTCGTCATTAAGGTTCTCTAGTATCTATATTTTCTTAATTATAACAATTATCCTGTATATATCTTACGAAAGTCGAATTATATTACTAAATGTTGGTAACAAAACAGGATCAATTAAAATTTGCTGACGTGGCATTGTACAAAGTTGACGGGAATTGCTGGGCTAGCGCTGCGTGTAGGTACTTAACGCGCGACCGCGAGCGAGTGACGTAGATCACGTAGGCCTGACCATAGCTTATCTCCACTGCAATATCATATCCCATAGGCAACTTCTAGGACACAGGGAGAAAAGGGGGTGGTGAAATTCTTAACCCGTCACGGGTAAAAGTCTACAAAACTCATATAACTCTTCGGCGTATCACAGAAACAAATTCGTATGCAAATATCGAAGTGTATTATTCCCGTGCAAAGTTGAAATAGCTTTTGCGGACTTGTGGAAATCAGGAAGAGTTTAATCGCGTACGGGAGCTGCAGCCGACTCGATAATGAATGGTTTTTCAGTACAAATTCTATTCGCGTTTTGTACCTCTACCACGAGTTTTCTATTTGCATAAAATATTTTTCACCACACTAACTGGTAAAGGCCGTCCTGGGCCATTTTTTTCAAAGTTGTCCACCCCACTTTTTTTGTAACACAGGTATTTTTTATGCGATTCATACTTAGAATCGCGAGGTCTTTCAATCCTGATAGATACATTTTTCAGACCTTCCATTCCGTTACTTCCATACAATTGCATGAAAAAATGGTAACGGAATGGGAAAAAATCTTGGGACACTTTTTTCTCCTATTAGGATTAAAAGAGCTCGCGATTCTGAGTGGAAATCACATAAAAATTTCTAAATCCAAAAAAGTGGGTGGACAACTTTGAAAAAAAAATGGCCCTCCTGATTCTTAAAATAGATGAGTAAGTTGGAAAGCTTTTATCCACGAGAGTGCAAAGTAATTTCATATAAAATTTAACTTGATGTGTTACCCTGACTCATAGAATTGAAAGGTTTTTCTATTAGGATTTTTCTTGTGATTGTGTGGTGAAAAATTGTGGAATTCACTCGAGGCCAAAATTGGTTTAAAATGGCCAAAGTTGCATTTCTTACGAAACACTGTCGGCATTCTTGCATTTTACCTAATGTATGAAACTCATGGTAGAAACTAAGGTTTTCGCGGTATGGAGTTTGAAATGCGAGTGGAGTGCCATTGTTTAGAAATTCAGAAAAACGGAAAATTTTATCACAATGAAAATTAATGTTAGGATGAAATGTCATTTAATTTTATTCAAGATTTTTCTAAGATTTTAAAATTTATACTTATGTAGTAAGTTTTTAATGCTTTTTCTTCACTAAAAATTGTATAGGTTTTATGACCCAAAAATAGGTACAGAATTGTCAGTGTCAAGGTGTCAATCTCACTATGGTTAAATAGACCATTCGACCATCACTGAAATCATCAAATATCTGAAGACCTATTAAAGGATCAATTCGAAATTTGGAATAGTTATGAACAAAATACTTTTTTTCTATAACGTAGTCCAATAAAATCAAGTCTTTAGTGTTCTTTACATATCCCGCACCTTTTTTTGGTCTTCTCTGTTTGGCATAAAGGTTGACTGGTAGAGAATGCCATGTAGCATTAAGTTCGCCTTTTGTAACTGTATATTTTTACTGTGCAATAAAGTTTAAATAAATAAATAAATAAAAAAAATACATACATACATACATACATACAATCACGCCTGTATCCCATAAAGGGGTAGGCAGAACACATGAAACCACTAAAGCTTCAGTGCCACTCTTGGCAAATAAGGGGTTGAAAGAAAACGAAACTGTGACATATACACACACTGTGACAAAATATTTAGTAAAATATGTCTTCATTCGCATAATATTTAAGTACATAACGTAAAACACATGCAGCTGTAATATAGGGCTATAGTCGTTTTATTACTCTTGGAATATTTACATCACACTAGTATGGAGAAGACTTTTTGGCCGAAAGTCAGATTGTCTTAAATAGTAGTATTTAAGAGTTTTCAATTATTCACAGTTAGCTTCATTAGACATATCAACCGAGATATAGATCATGATTACCTTTTTGATTTTTATTGAGGTCCCGATATTTCGACGCTGTAGCATAAATCTAGTAATATTTAATTAATAACGTAAGAGTAGGTAACCTTTTTTGTTCCACTGTCTGTATATCAGTCTGTTCTCCTATATATTGACTTAGGTAGTAGGTACTATTGATGTTAAGTAGCCACCATAAGCTATGTATGGGCACCTGCAACTCCAGGCATGTTTGTATAGTTTTTCTACGCGACGCCTAAACCGCTAAACCTCGCATTAGTTTTATTTTACCTACCTACCAACAGATGAACCGGTTGGTATGACTATCGCATCTGAATCGTTTCGACCGTTAACACTTTCGCTACCAAGAACCCGACTGTCGGGCACACCGCTCGTAGAAGCGTAGCCGATTACATGGGTTTCCCCGTATGTAGCGAAAATGTCGTAGCGCCGCGTAGAGCCCGGTTTCGAAAGTGTTAAAGAACTTGGAGTACACACAAACATAAATATGCACACACAAGCACATACCGTTCAAAAACCGTTATACGTAAACCTAATAGAAAATCAAGAAAAAGTTATCATGTTTGTCTTCTTTCTTTACCTAATTTAAAACTAAAATTAATCGACTTTTAGTAAATTAATTCAAAATTAAAATAAAGCCGCTATCCGTAGCATTCTTAAACGCTCACATTCCCGCAGTAAATATTCCCGTACGCCGCTGATATGTGACATTACTGGCGAAAATTATATTGAATTTGTCATTATTATTCAAATTAATGGGTCCATTATCTTTTCAATCTGACTTATGAGTAATTTTTACTTCTACAGATTGGTCAACCTTCCGAATTTTTGATTTTTTACAAAGTTTTTTTTAGCTTACGTTGAAACATAGATTACTCGTATTTGCGGTACGAAATTAAATGGGGTAATGTGCCAATGTCTAGGTATAAAGATCGAAGATTCGAGTCCTGCCGGAAGTTTTTTTTTTTCATTTTTCCTTTAATTTAGAAATATGTCAGTAACGCTCAAAGAAACTAAAGATAAAATGTACGACTAAAGATACTTTCGTAACTTTCCATTGCAAAGAATTCTGATATCATTGACATCCACAATATCTATTGCTATTTATAGTACCTAATAGTTAGAAACCTTATTAAACAGCTTAAATTATCGCCCATAGAATAATAATAGATACTATAATTTGGTTGGCCTTTGATCAATCAGCTGGCTATATAAATTATATTGAAGCTCAAAACAAATTGTCTGAGCCTCTATTATAAAGCAGGAGAAATAATATTTTTATTTTATTTATTTATTTATTGTAAACATAATTTACAGCATTACAGTCGAAACCAAAGCACTGTACAATTCAGATTAGATATTGTTAGGTGATTAACAAAAGAAACAAACATATATAAAATACGATCACCTTTCGTCCATCACCTCACAATACCGCAGACACATTTGATACACAATCATCCATCTGCTTGCAAACACATCACATTCTGGAGCCCATGACAGAAACGAGTTCAACTGATTTAGAGCCCGCACAGCTGGTGAATTTCTATGCGCTACAGTTCGTGTAATTGGGGCTGCTAAAAGGTTGTGCTTTCGCGGTCTTAATAGATTTTTGGGCACAAATGGAACACTAAGTTTGACAATTCTTTCTATGAGTTCGGGACAGTCAATATGTATTGAATTCGTTAAAAATACACTACGATTTCAAAAACGAGTATAAAAATATTAAAAAAATGCAATAGGTTGTTGAATTAGTTAGTTAATGATAGTATTAACCCTGGGTCAAGAATCTATTGCATTTTTTAAATATTTTTTGATATTTTTATGATAGCAAAACCTTATTGCAATAGGTAAACAATCGAATATATGGGTCACAATAAACCGTTTCATTATACAGAGTGTAACAAAAATGGTGGTGATCCGTTTAAGGGCGTACTCGTATGAGAATACGAATTCTCATCAGGAAAAAGTAGAAGAAAATTTTTTTTTCGCTAAAAAAATTTTCACTTTTGTATGAGCCGGGCCGCGCGAATCGGTCGAATCTCCATACAAAGATAAAAATTTTTTTGCGAAAAAAAATTTTTATCCTACTTTTTCCTGATGAGAATACGATACTGAATACGCCCTTAAACGGATCACCACCATTTTTGTTACACCCTGTATGTAATAACTACTTCAAAATAATTCAACAACTTATTCGCCTGAACAAGAATTAAATCATTTGGTTTGTTTTTGGTTTGTGGTAAACAACTTAATTAAAGTAAAATATGTTTGAGAGCGCACTATTCGCCAACATTCTGGTTCCAGTTAGGCGAAAAAAAAATGTAATACTTTAGTCATAAGTTTTATTTTCCGTTTTGTTTTTAGACGACTGGTCTGGCGCAGTCGGTAGTGACCCTGCCTGCTAAGCCGCGGTCCTGGGTTCGAATCCCGGTAAGGGCATTTATTTGGGTGATGAGCACAGATATTTGTTCCTGAGTCATGGATCTTTTCTATGTATATAACGTATTTATCTATTTATGTATGTATATCGTCGCTTAGCACCCATAGTACAAGCTTTGCTTAGTTTGGGGCTAAGTTGATCTGTGTAAGGTGTCCCCATGCAATATATATATATATTTTTAATTAATTCACTTTAAAATATGTCATATATTTTGTAGTGATAACTGTTGTCTATTTCGCCACAATGGCATTGACACTTGAAATAACAATTCTATGCCAATTTCTAGGTTAATAAGTAACATGAGCATTTGCATAACCTAACCACAAAATTAAAATTTTGAAAAAACCCCCGACCGCGACATAGTGGACCGATTTTCAAGAAACATGGCTAAGAACACTCCCGACTAACTCAGCTTTCAAACAAAATAAAATAAATCGAAATCGGTTCACCCGTTTGGGAGCTACGGTGCCACAGACACACACACAGACATACAGACAGAGAGACACGTCAAACTTATAACACCCCGTCGATTTTGCGTCGGGGGTTAAAAATAAACGTAGAAAATAAGTTAATGTTTTAAACCCGCTTGCTTTCCATCTTGTAAAGTCATTAGGTTCAAAAATCAATAAACAAAGATGGCGATAATAATACAGAGTGTAACAAAAATGGTGGTGATCCGTTTAAGGGCGTACTCAGTATCGTATTCTTATCAGGAAAAAGAAGAAGAAATTTTTTTTTCCCTAAAAAAATTTTCACTTTTGTATGAGCCGGGCCGCGCGAATCGGTCGAATCTCCATACAAAGATAAAAAAATTTTTTGCGAAAATAAATTTTTATCCTACTTTTTCCTGATGAGAATAGGATACTGAATACGCCCTTAAACGGATCACCACCATTTTTGTTACACCCTGTATGTTCTATTCAAACTTAAATTCAATTTCGACGTAGCGAGAATGGAGCCGGCTGTCTTTGACGAGATAATTAATAAACACAATTATTATTTCGTCACGATCCGTTCCTTCCAATCGTTTTGATCCTGAGATCGTTCTGATAAAGAATTTTAAACTCATTTGTCTTTAAACAGAGTATTATTTCGCTCATTTTGAAGTTGGAGTGAAAAAACAAATGCGACTCGGTGAATTTGAAATAGATTGAAAGTTTGAAATCAATATGTTGTGATGTCAAGTTGTGTCACGTGACAAATGATCCAATCAACTTTGGGTCACACTTGTTTGTCTCCCGCGTTACTTTTTTGTTTAATTTATAAGCCGGTTGCTAACGTGTTATTACGTTAGAATAGCTAATCATTTACGAAAATATAAAAAAAAAATAATTCTTTTCACCAGTTTTCTTTTATAACATTTTGAAAATTAATCGATTGCTACTTTGATCAAAAAATAGTAGGCAATTTAGTTTATTTTCTACGTCTCACTGCTGGGCATTCAATATCTTATACGCAAAGGGTATTTGGTTAAAAAAAAAATAGAAAATGTAATTAGGAATCACGCAATGTTACACGTAAAGACAAATGTCTCTCTAACTCTAAAGAGATTTGCAGGTTTCTTTATGGTATCTTTATAGGGTATGTTTATTTCTTTACTCCTGAAGCTGCAAAGGTCATAAACAACTCAAATAAAACTATAATATTAAAACTAAAACCAAATAACAAGCTACCTATGAAAATAGATCTACGAAACCCTTTAAACTTTACAGTCTAAACAAACACCATATTTTGCAATTTCACTCACCAAAATTCTCACAGAATTGAAACCAAATTCGCCAGAAATAAAATAAAGACCTCAACCTGGCCCCGTAGCCGAATGGCACAAACGCTCACGAAACGCTCGTGGATATCTATCTCTATCGCTCTTGCGTATTGGCGCGACAGAGGCAGACTACCTTTCGCGGCGTTTCGTTTTCGTTTCGCGTCGCAGAAGTGCCATTCGGCTACAGCACCTGAATTGTCTCAGTAAATTCTCTGCGCTTTATCATCGACAGTAATTAGGACTTGGTAAATGTCCTTTGTGTTGGACAATTTTGTCATGTTTAATTTCATGGTGCCTACCGCGTCTTTGTCAATTAGGTTGGCTGTGAAGCGTTGGATATAATAAGAGTGGTTACAACCTCATTTTCTGGGAAATACTTGTGTTTTATATTTTTGTGAATTGAATCTCATAGTTTAGTTTAATTTAGTTTATTTATTACATGATGATAAATTACAGTATAAATTAATCTACGTTAACCTATATGAATTTACATTATGATCGTCAATAATGATACATAATTATAATTTGGCTTGCAAACATATAGGTATAATAATATTAATGTCAAAGACCGTAAGCAATAGAAAACATGAAAGAACAATTTGCATGTCAAATGGTATTTCAAAACTACCGTCATTAATAGGTATGTTGAAGTGTGGAGCGTTAGGGGCGTTACGGGAGAGTAGTGAAAGGCGTGGCTGTCCAGTGTAGAATCCTTTATTGAAGGAAAATGTTTTCCCTTATATACTATGTTAGTTCTTTGTTCATGTGCAGCCACGTGTAAGATTAGCCTTGACATAGTTTAATAGAAAATAGAATTATAATTAAATGCATATAATATCAAGTTACAGGTATATCGGATTACAGATGCAGGTGCATTACAAGGTTATTGGAAATGTACAATGTAGGCCAAGGTTAGCTGATGCAACCTACATTAATACCTATCCTTCGTGGGTGGTCTATGTACGTATGTGTGTGTGTACCTACACCTCAATGTATCTCATAGTGATCGCCATATTAAAATAAAATAATAAAAGCTAAGGAGAAGCGATATATGTTACCCAGAATGTTGCATTGAGATCAAGAAATATCCAAACCTTAATAGAGAAGATGGCTTTACTTTACCACCGGCTTGGAATCCAGTAGTACATCTGATAATGGAACAAGCACGACGAAGGCTGTGAGGCATTTGTGTTGTATGGTGTTGGACATTTGCAGTTTGTTCTTTGTCAATTTTGTGTAGATTAATTGGTTAATTATTATTATTATTATTATTTTTAACATAGTAATGGTAAATTTTTTGAATATTGTATAACTAGCTTTATTAATAGTGTGTGAGCCTGCCTTAGAAATCTATATTATTTGTGGTCATGGTTCGTTAATATTTCTTGTATGTGGGTAGCTTTTGCACATTGTAATTTTTCCTCAGTCACCCGTTGACCACGAACGCTATAAAGAGTTCGAAACGTCGGGATGTATTTTAAATTCATTATACGCGATTTAATCCGTTTCCATAGTTTTATTTCATGAGTAACTATCGCGGTAACCGAAGACAATATTAAAATAATAAAAATAATTTAAAACAATAGGTAAAATAAGAGAGTGTGGGGTAAACGAGATGTGAAAGAGGACATGTGAGGAAGAAAGAATCGAGTGCTGAGATGACGAAAGATAATATATACTACTTTAAGTTCTCACGCTTTGTACACATATTTAAAGTTACACACAGGTCAAACGCGATTCATTAATAATATTTTACCTTTTTGCCCAACGTTTCGACCAGGTTAACTTTAACTAAAAGCGGGTAGATTACATTTATTTATCTACCCGAACATTTATATAGACTAATATCGGGTAGTTTTGTGGTGTTAACGTCTCCGGTGACACTTTGCTGGGACGTCAGTCTTCCGCGACCACGGCTAGTGTAACCTGGCCGAAACGTTGGGAAATAGTTGACTACGGAACCCTAAACAGGTAAAATAATGTTAGTTAATCGCGTTCGACCTGTGTGTGACTGACCCCACAACTGACAAGACAAGTTGTACTGACCCCACATAACGCGGGATAAGGGTAGGAAGAAGATACTTATTTCTGTGAATTTTTATTAATGTGACAACGTGTGGTGACGGGTTAAGAATTTCACCATCCTACTTCCTAACGTGGCTGTTGTAGAAGTTAACTGTCAGTTCAGTTTTGTCGTGTTGTAGGGCTAGCATTAAAATTGGGGACACCTTACACAGATCAACTTAGCCTCATACTAAGCAAAACTTGTACTTTGGGTGCTAAGCGACGATATACATACTTAAATAGATAAATACATGACTTATATACATAGAAAAGATCCATGACTCGGGAACAAATATCTGTGCTCATCACACGAATAAATGCCCTTACCGGGATTCGACACTGTATATGGAATTATAATAGCTTTGAAAACGTATAATACACGTGATAGTTCACTCTTTTACAGATTTTTCAATTTGTCGCAAAGCATATTTAGTGACCGTTTACAGCTTTGGGATAAGTCGCACATTCTCGTCCTTCTCCTTTGGTTAAACTTTTATTTTGGTGGAACTTTGGGGTTGTATCACCTCTACATCTATATCCGTACTTACTTGTAATAAAGCCAGGAACCCGCGATAACAGGACTGCAAAAAACCACCGACAAATCAAATAAAGGGAACGCTGACACTGCACAAGAATGTCCGTCTGTCAGTTCTTTCTGAGCTGGTACTGAACAGATCTTTATTAGTTGGGCGAGTCATAAATTGTAAATGAATATTGAGCAGATACATCTGAAATGTTAGATTTCTAAATAAATTAGAATTAGAAGTAGAAATAAATATTTCTTAGGCGAGGCTGAACTCGCTACGTTGGACCAAACAGTCCATGTCCACGCTGCCGAGCTTAATAATTAAATAGTTAAGATAGGTAAGGTAAGAAGGAAAAGATTGAAGGGCTTTTCTTGAGGGATAAGATGAAACATGTTCCGTATAATGAAGCACCACACGGGCGGCTTTCCATCCACCCAAGAAAAACCCTTCAATCTTCTCCCACCTTACCTCGGTGAAGGGGCAAAGTGTGCTTAGCGAGCAAGTGCACCTACTAATAATCTTAACCTTAGCGAAATTATAATAATTGTAGAAGAACTTCAGCTCAAGTGAAGAATAAAAATTGGTAGCACAATTATAGAAGTGAGTATTCTATTTCTAAATAACGATCACTTCTTTGAAATCAATATTAATTAAAAATCAATGGTTTCGTTATCAAAAACTCTCAGAAAAATAATGTTCAAACTAAATGCTTATACAAAAAAATAATTATGACTCAAGGGCACCTTAACCTCGTTTATAACAAAGAAAATAAATATTTTGATCAACCTACTATAATAATTTAAAAATATTCTCGCTTGGAATCTCATTTCAAAAACTACAAAAGTATTTAAAATACAATTTAAATAATTGGATTGTTTGAATTCTCAGACGGATGAAAGCTTGTAGGATTAGTTCCCAAATATATTATTTATAGCACTAAAATACAATGTTATACGATAGACAAAGAAAAAGTAAGACGCGTAAATATATGAATGATTTAACTGTTATGACAACGTCTCATGTCTCATGAGAAACGACGAATTATAAGGAAAATTCTGAATGTAAATTAGTCTTATACGACCTTTTAGGGCATTTTCAGAATTTGTTAAGTACCCAAAATTAGCGTAAGTCGTTAACAAAAATTAACTCGCTGTCAGTTTTGTGACGGTAATTAAGCATGAAATTTCGATAGAAATATTTGTCTTGTGTTATTTACATAAACTTTAAACGATAATATACATGCAGAACGTGAAAAAAGTTAATTTTTAGACACAGAGAGACAGATTGTTTGCTTAATTGTCCTCGCAAAACTGACAGTGAGTAAATTTTTGTTGACAACTTTGGCTAATTTTGGGTCCCAAATTCTGAGAATGCCCATTAATAATTGTGTGATTGTGTGTGTTATTTGTGATATTAAATGAAAATGAACCATACATAAAGAAAATCAAGGCTAGTTGCATTCTTGTCGCTTGTCATTAAAAATCCCTAATCCGCTTGTTGCTGTTCTTGTAGAAAACTAACATTTAAAAATAAGTAAAAAAAGATTGTATCAACATGTACTATTAAAGTTCAGTTGCATTTTTGTCGCTTGTCATCTAATGCGTCGCTGTCGCATATATTCATTAAATAAGACGTGATAGGTATTTGTGACAAATGATAAACGTCGTCTATCTTAGCTCTACCACAGAATATATAAATTGTACAAGGCTCTAAATTGAGGAGTATTTGAGAACGCGTCTTAATATTCAATTGTCTATGGCTGTAAGCAGCACTGGCCAAGAACAATGCGATTGCATTCGCAGGCATAACGCACGAGTGGACGACAATCTTCTTAAAATTAATTCACTCCAGACAGAGACCGATAAACGAAAACGACTGTCTATCTCCTTTAACAGTTGGTGTTCACTATTTATTTTCACCACACCAACTGCTAAAGGCTCTCTTTGCTATTCGAAAATAGATAGCAAAATTGCATTTTATCCACAAGAGTGCAAAGTAATTTCATACAAGTTTTAATTTGATGTCTTAAGCTGCATGATGTAAATGATGATTTTTAATCATAAATATTTGATTTGTGAAAAAGCTTGTGTTTCACTCGATGACAAAGTTTGTTTAACCTTCGTGCCTTGATGCCCTTGCAAACGCTCAAGATTCCACTTTTTGAACCACTCGCTACGCTCGCGGTTCAACAACTTTCCCCCCTTGTAATACAAATAACTATATTGTCGACAATTTGTGATGAAAGAATGCTTGTGATTTTCATGTCTATGTCTATGATATCACTATCAGTGTCTATGATATCACTTTAGATAAAATATTATGTCGTTTTATAACGAGATTGTGATTTGTCATCTTTTATCTTTCCAATATACCTATTTATGTCCACAATTTCACATAGGTCAGAAGATTTATGTAAAATAATATAAGTATTTTCCTGATTACTTTGAAGAAAGAAAATAAAAACTATTGAAACAGTAAATCTTTACAAAATTGAGTTAAGTTTATTTTATGAAGTGACGGAACTACCAATTCAACAACAATTATGCATTTGCAGTCATTATTATTAACACGTCTTTACTTTCACCACAGAACTGAAAAGGCGATAACTATGTATATCTTAATAAGGAATATAACGATATACAACCGTTCGGTATTAAAGTGAAAGACAAAAGCGATCTGCGTTTCTAGACCGCACAAAGTGCAAAACAGTTAAGTGAATTATGCAACGGCTGAAGTCTGAGACTGAGTTACAATTAAGATGGATGCAACGACGTCTGGCGTATGGTCTAGTAATTCTGACCGCTAAAATAGTTCATGGTCTTGAAGGTGGCGTGCCAGTTATTATACTTACTTACATTAGTAAATATCTGGCCAGATTTTCGCTGACTGCACTTTTATTTCGATATGCAACTAATGCCCACTTGGTCATAGAGACAAACTCTAGACCAATTAATTTTGACCTCAGCAGCTGTGACCTGGGTGGCTGAGCGGAAACAGGCATCTGCCGTGATTACAGAGTACGCTGGTTCGATTCCAGCCTTAGGCACTGGAGGCATTGGTCACTTTTTCTTTCATATGTGTAATTTATTTCGGTTTTAATTTATATAATATAGTAGTGTGACTACTTTAAGATAGCACAAGTTGAAATATTTTCAATAGAATATAATTTGACTCGTGTTAAGTAGAACAAACTCTAGAATAATAATTTATCTGCGTTATTTTATCACATAGTTTTTATAGCCACCTTAGGTATTATAAGTATATTAGCGTCAATATCTGGAGCACGAGTTGAACCAATTCCGTAGGAAATACCCAGCGCCATAATACAGCCCTTATGAGGTGTTAAAGGTGCAACAACCTGGCAATCGTAATTATCTCATGACATAGGTACGATAAATAAATACATAATTAGCATTGACAGCTGATTTATATAAATATGTGTGACATTTCAGGTCGATCCAATACAGATATAAGGAAATTGATATAAAATATAGTTTTAATTCTACCGGAACATGCAATCTTTCATTGTTTCAAGATATACTAAAGCTCCTCTGTCGCAGCGATCCAAAAGGTATCATGACCTTCCAACACGATTGTCCTCCACTGGCCTACGGCCTGGCTCACGTTTTCAAACAAACAAAGAAAGAAGATGTTTTCAAGGGTTTCAAGATAAAATGTTCATATTTTTGGCTAGTCAATGGCAGCAGACGTTGCACCAGGCATGCTTAAAGGGAGGTAATTAATAAACAAGGGCTTTCAAACGGGAAACTGCGGTTGGATATAATAAGATATTTGATCGGTGGATGGATAATTTAATAGTTACTGTAACCATAGACATTAATATGTAGATTTTTTATTTCAGGGATACGCGTTTTTATATGGGCTTTGTCTGTCTCATATTATATGATTTTTGGTAGTACTGTGGCACCATGCAGCTGTCTAACGACCAATATGCAAAAACCATTGAGAAACAAAATAAATATGTAAATCCCAGCACCATGTGGGACTCATATCTTGGAAGAGAGAGATATTGAGAAGTAAATAGATGAACGAGCGCTTGGAGATTTTTGCAGACTACTTATTAAATTTAAAAATATTATAGATCCCCTGTGTTATAGATTACCTATGTGGTGACGGGTTAAGAATTTCACCACCCCCTTTCTTCCCGTTGGGTGTCGCAGAAGGCGACTATGGGATATGGGTTAAATTGTGGCGTAGGCGAGAGGCTGGCAACCTGTCACTGCAATGTCACAGTTTCGTTTTCTTTCAACCCCTTATTTGCCAAGAGTGGCACTGAAGCTTTTTAGTTTCATGTGTTCTGCCTACCCCTTTATGGGATACAGGCGTGATTGTATGTATGTATGTATTATAGATCCTGTGAATGCCTCAATATTAATACATCAATCCATATAAATCTCAAGAAAAAAGGAATTGGTAATTGTATCATTAAAAACCGTTAGCATGAAACCGCAAACCTAATCTTTACCTATATAATAAAGATCATTATATGATTATTCCGGCCAATTTTCGAACTTTCAACCTCAATTTTGCGTAAAATTACTTTTTAAATAACTTTACTCGCAGTGTTTGCAATATGGTACATTTTTGTCTTTATCAAAATAAAAGGATTATGTCAATATGATGTTCAGTATCATTAAATATTTTTTAAGAGTGTAATATTTCGCGATGACCTTTATTTGAGTAATTCGTTCCTTAAAAGTCTGAATTTAAAATTGAAAACAAAACAAGAAACTGGCATTCCAATTACTCATGATACGATAGAAATTACGTAAAACTTAATAATATATGTTAATCACACATTTAGATTTACATATAAGAATGAAGTTATTATATTTGTATGGCGGCCGAGCGTGTCAGATTTTGTGCTGAAGTTGTTACTTGCCTGTGATTTTAAATATGTCTGAGGCCTAAGAGTGTTCATAATTTTCGTGTTATTTATGTTTTTGTTGACTTCAACTTACTCTTACAAAAACTGACGCCAGAAAGCTGCAAGCTGCGAATAAAGACGGAAAACTCAGTGTATTTTACCGAGTTCATTTGACACGCTAAGTAGATACGTTTGCATGATCTATGGTATATATGACATCTGTGATGTTAATGTTAAATGTCAAGTGAGAAACATGAGGACTATATTGGTAACGAGAAGCGCTGGTTCCTTTCTTCTCAACAAGAAAATAAACCACCAATAAAATTAAACTCAACGGTATCAAAAATAACCATTTCAGCATCCAACATCTTTTCAACACTCCGCCGACCCAATTAACGATTATTTATACACTAACAATCTAATTTGACAAAGTAACATAGCATTATGGCTTCCAGGAATCTCTTGTGATCAAAACGAATGCGAGAGGAATGTTAACATGGTACAAATAAATGAAGTTTTTCTACATCAAAGTTAATATAACAAGGAAAACTCTTCACAAAGGGGGAGTTATAGGTTCGAAAAACAAAGGAAAGTTAATAAATCGAGTGATGTTGATTTAAGTAAAGCTGGAACAGAGTTCGAGTTATTTTTATAGAATGGCGGTGTATAACTGATGTGCTATGTTGCAATAGTGTTGAAGAATTTTGTCTTTCATTATACGCGATTTAATCCGTTTCCATAGTTTTATTTCATGAGTAACTATCGCGGTAACCGAAGACAATATTAATTTTGTCTTTATTACTATTTAATTTGAAAATTGCAGAATACTTCATACAAAATACCACCCCCCATTTTAGGGAAGTGGGAGATTAGGAGCTTGTGTCACTTTCCATCCCTTTAACTACTTAAAAAAATCACGTCATTTAATTCGTTGCTCCATTTTGCTAAGAAAGACGGATAAACAAAGAGACGCACACACTTTAACATTTATAATATTAAGTATGAAAAAAAATTGAAGCATAATATTGTTAGATATTTTTCGGTCGTGATAAAGTAATATAAGAAAAAAATATCTTTGTTTGACAAAGTACAATGTAAGTACCTGATCATCAAAAATCCTGAGCCTTACAAAAACTGATTTGAATGTACTTGTCAATGTAATTTTTGCAATGTGAATGAATGTCTCATCTTTTTTTTATTATAATATATCTTAAAATTAGTCTAAAGGTCAGTTCTATACAAAATATAAATTTTTCATCAGGTTTTAGAGAATAAAATATTTAATGGCGATTTTGATGAAAATAAATACAATTGCATTGACTATAGGCAGGTACATTTTTTTATACTACGTCGGTAGCAAACAAGCATACGGTCCGCCTGATGGAAAGCGGTCATCTTCAGCTACGGACGCCTGCAACTCAAGGAGTGTCACGTGCGCGTTTTCAACCCATTAGAAACTTCTAAGGAGGGTTTGGGTTGCCGAACGACTCAAAGGACAATAGACGGAACAAATTAGTTCCGTAGGTCCTTCCGTCACCAGCACACCGCGCCCTCGTTGAGCTCTGGCAGCCTTACTCACCGGCAGGAACACAACACTATGAGTAGGGTCTAATACTATTTGGCTGTGGTCTTCTGTAGGGTACTTTTCCCCAGTTGGGCTCTGCTCTAGAACCGAATAAACATAAAACTCTTTCGATGTTTAAAATGTCGAATCGAGTCTATCGCTGCATTTCCTCCCCCAAAGGCCTAATTCATTACAGTGCGAAAACAATAAAAGCAAACAAACAAGATTACCAATAAATCTGCAAGGGAGGAAATTTTTCGACTTATTCTACTTTGCGTCGTTTGGAAATACTGACTTAACTGTGCCGATACGGAACTTAAGACTGTTTTGTCTGTTAGGATAAGGGGTAGAGTGGGGAGAAATGGATCACTAGTTGAAAAAATACAGAACAAATTTTCAAATGAATTGTCGTCTGCGGTATTTCCGGACTGATACGACCTTCAAATCTTCAAGAAAAGAGCGTATACCCATCTTAAAGGCCGCCAACGCACCTTCAACACCTTTGGTGTTTCGGGTGTCCATGGGCGGCAGTGATCGCTTACCATCAGGCAACCTGTCTGCTCGTTTGCCTCCTATCCCACAAAAAAAGAGAAAGAAACTTTTAACAAATTAAGCTGCCGACAATGAAGATAATATTCTTTAGAAAAAGGGTTAAACCTATTATTTACTATATGGCCATGGTCTGGTATACACTTTTGTAAATTCTTCACGTAAGTTTTGTTGGTGTCTGACTTATGAGTATTTATACTAGTACCTATTCTAATGAATTAAGTAGGTGGATAGCTATTGAAGTCTTAAATTACGTAATTATTTCGGTTAGGTTAGGTTAGAACTGCAACATTAATATAGTAGTATTACCTATGATAAAAATTCTGCGTAGTAAATTTCCACTAAACCATGTTATGCAGAAATAATTTATGCATAAAAACCATTCGGCGAATAACCTTTATGTATGAAATATATTCGGACAAACAAAAATATGCCTAGACAAATTATGCGTAACTATACTATGCCATAACAGATTATGCGAAAGGTGAATTATGACAATATAGATTATGCCAAAAAGAATTCTCGATTGTAAAATTATGCCAAAACAAGGGGAACCGAATACTTAATCAACAACCTGTATTATTGCACATTTTGATTGTTTATATGTGTAACATTTAGTTAATTTAATTCTTTCAAAATGTAATTTAATGGATGACTGTTATTGACCTTCTTATATGTAAGCAGTAGTATGTCTTAGTTATATTTACGGCTGTTGTTATCCTGAATACCAATAAAATAAATAAATAAATAAAAATAAAAAATAGGAGTAAGACCTACCTATAGCTGACATAAAATCTAGTCTAACTTTAGTTAGTACTATAGATGTTAATATCTATAGTACTTTTAAATTTTTAATCGCGCATGTAATTCGGGCATCCACTGGGGCTGCGACTGCAATGCATTGTAAACTAACGCAGTCTCCAGGGCGCCAATTCATTAATGACCATGTACCTTTTGATCAATGTCATATAACTAAAGTACCTACCTTAAAAGCTTCCAGATTGACTTGAGAAAACCACAGAATATATAAAAGTTCAAGTACAGAAGGCTCACTCTCAACAACCTGTCAACGGACTGCATGCGACATTGGGTTCTATTGCGCAGCGTGAAGGTTGTCAAACTTTATGGGCCCCGAACTCGCGGCCGTCGAAATGTACGGAAGAAACGCGGAGTGAGCCGCCCCTGAGAAAAACCAGTTTTATTACATACTGATTACTGAATACTAGCTTTATCAGCATTATTTGGTATCAATAAACGTTAAACCACCATGGTTGAAGTTCACTTCTTTAAACCGAGGCCAAAACGTAATTATTAGGCACTGATTGTACGGGACCTAATATTCTAAGTACTTAAGTAGTATTCTCTAAATCTTTAGACCGTCGGAAATTACTTTTCAAAACTAAATTATACGCGATTAAGTCTCGTTACAATTTTAAATAATATTCCTGGACATTTGAAAGAGCAACCCCTCAGACAATCTTGCCCCGTTTTACCCTACAAAAACGCGGCCCGTCCATCCTGCGCTCTAAGCTCCTTATTTACTACTGAATCTTTTACTGACCTAATCATTTTCCCGAACACGGAATTATAGTCTCTAATATAATAAAATTTATATCGGGATTTTTGAAGTACCTAAAATAAAATCATAGTGTTATTTTGCAACTAGGGTAAACTCGCCTCATTCGGTGACACGCCTAATTCGGTGATACAAGATTTGAAGCACTATTCCGAAAGACGATTTTTGGTTGTTTCACCGAATCAGATTATTATAATTATTCTCGTTTTACCATATTTATTATGCTAAAAACTACAATAAAAAAACAGGCCAAGAGCGTGTCGGTCCACGCTCAGTGTAGGGTTCCGCAGTTTTCCGTATATTTCTCAAAAACTACTGAACCTATCAAATTTAAAACAATTTTTCTAGAAAGTCTTTATAAAGTTCTACTTTTATGATTTTTTCATATTTTTTAAACATAATTATGGTTCAAAAGTTAGAGGGGGGACACACTTTTTTCCCTTTAGGAGCGATTATTTCCAAAAATATTAATATTATCAAAAAAATTTTAGTAAACCCATATTCATTTTTAAATACCTATCCAACAATATATCACATGATGGGGTTGGAATGGAAAAAAAAATCAGTCCCCAATTTACATGTAGGGGGGGTACCCTAATAAAACATTTTTTTCCACTTTTTATTTTACCACTTTGTCAGCGTAATTAATATACATATTGGTACCAAATTTCAGCTTTCTAGTGCTAACAGTTACTGAGATTATCCGCGGACGGACGGACGGACGGACAGACAGACATGGCGAAACTATAAGGGTTCCTAGTTGACTACGGAACCCTAAAAATTACGATATAAATAAAGTTTCTTTGCAAAGCGTCAACATACTCATTAGTTTTAGAAACGTAACATCTTATTTTAACATAAGTATTAATACCGGTCAAAAATAAACGAAGACATTACAAACTCGACGCGTTCATTTGTAAACACTTTGTCATTTTGACAGTTCACGATATCTACAAAACGAGCCGCAGAAGCAAGTAACTTACTGTACAGATAACAAAATAATTGTCAGATACTGCAATTTTCGAAAAAGGTCGTTTATTGCAAGATACTTATTTTGTATTTTTGTCAGGTTCAAAGTGAATTCAGGGCTATTTTGAGAAAAAATATTCTTGGGTTTCTTAAACCTACGAGAACTGAAAATATTAATTATAAAAAAATAATATCTATCCAGTGTAGGTATTGTTTTTTAATTGTGTGCAGTGAAGACAGTGCAAAAGTAGAACAAAAATGAACTGCCAATGTAATTTGAAATAGTATGAAAACCATGCCTATAATATTCGCCTTCACACACAGTTTCACAGTTGCAAATCTGCTGTTTATTTATTAATCTGTGTTTTACAAAGAGAACAAACTCAAGGTAGGAGCAAAATATTATTTTGTTTTATAAATTCATTGGCTTAATGTATCCGAAAGGATTTTATCAAGTGACAAATTGGTTCGATACTTTGAATGTAGGTATTTAATGTATTTTGATCTGTTTATTGTTAATATTGTCTTCGATTACCGCGATAGTTACTTATGAAATATAACCTAACTTTGAAAAAACCCCCGACCGCGACATAGTTGACCGATTTTCATGAAACATGGGTAAGAACACTCCCGACTAACTCAGCTTTCAGACAAAAAAAAAACTAAATCTAAATCAGTTCATCCGTTCGGGAGCTACGATGCCACAGACAGACACACACACAGACAGACAGACAAACAGACAGACAGACACGTCAAACTTATAACACCCCGTCGTTTTTGCGACGGGGGTTAAAAACTATGGAAACGGATTATATAGCGTTTAATGAATTTGCCCGTGTTAAGTTTTCAAAACGTGTTTGTTTTTTCCACAGTTTTTTTTTAATGGCCTTCACTCCTCGGTCTTTTTTCCGGGGTGGATTTTGCAAATGAAGACGTTTGGTAAGTACGACAGTGTAGTGTACGGTGAGTTAGCACTTGTAAATTGATAGCTAGATTTAGAAGAGCACGTGGACTACCGGCCGTTGACGGCAAAAAAGTGGCTAAACGCGTTTCTAGATTAATTCTTCATCAGCTTCTCAATACAGCTTTAGTTTACCGCATAATAAGCTATCGATATTACACTTTAAACAACACCAATGAGCAAAAAATAAATAATTCACGACACGAGACCGCTAAGATGGTGCTAGGACCGGAAGTCTAATCGTTTCCTTAGTTTTAATTCTGTCTATTGTTAATAATCAACTTCTTTGTTTAGACGATAATCAACTTGACATTTAATGATATTGGTAAACGTTTTCAAATTTCGGTAAATGGAGTTAGGTACAGTCCGACCGCTTTCTCTATAGTTATAGTAGTAGGTATGTTTATTAAATGTTTGCCCTAATTATTACCATCTCTGCTCAAGTGCTCACTACACAGTGTCGCTTTCCGCTATCTGTCTGTCTGTCTCTATTTGTATGCACAAATCTTTAAAACTACGCAAGGGATTGTATGCGGTTTTTTCAATAGATAAAGTGATTTGAGAGGATGGTGTACATATATTATCTATAACTAATACCCGTGAGATGTTGTCGGTTCGCTAGTCATTATTAAACGTTTCCTTTAAAAAAATCCTTTTTGTTAATGACAGATTAGATTTCTAGAATCTGTCATTTAATTTTATAAGTAGCTCTGATTAAATGCAGGGTACGTAGCCGAATGGCACAAACGCTCACGAAACTCTCGTAGATATCTATCTCTATCGCTCTTGCGTATTGGCGCGACAGAGCCAAACTAACTTCCGCAGCGTTTCGTTTTCGTTTCGCGTCACAGAAATGAATCCTTACATTACCTTATCGCATTTAAAATACAAAGTGAACAGGTAACATTACTTACATTTTACCACACATTAAATTACATTTTACATTCTACCAATGACAATTATAACTTACATTGTCCATGCAATTGATAACAATCAATATAAACCAGATGAGCACGAATTTAATCGTTCGAAGCGCCAGTGCGAATAATGGCCGTACATTTTCCGACCCGCCGAACATTTTCCTTTGAGCACAGTCGACCAAATGTGCGATATTAAGTGACATTCTAAATATGGGGTCCGCGTGTCAGTTGAGTGCTAACTGGCTGAGCAGTGGTTGACTTTGTATGGTTTTGGTAAGGTTGGAAATAGAGAATTGAGTCAATGGGAAGGGTAAGTTGATTGTTCAGGCGAATAGTTCATCATCGTCACCAAATCAGCCGGAAGACGTTCACTATCGGACAAAGTTCCTCCTTTTAATGACCTGTTCAGTCAACTAATTAGAACTAGGCCTCTCTACAACCATGTCAAAATGACAAGCAGTAAGAGATTTCTTGCAATCTGGTTTAAGACGTCACTATGACATAACTTTCTACAGTGGCTTAGGGTTCCAACTGATAGACTGTAGGTACAACAGCCGGTCACGTGCTGTGAGCATCCAAAACGTCTCTTTTTGACTTGGCATGATCGCGTGATAAACGATATAACAGCAGGCCGTCCTTTTCGCACTATTTGTAAGTACATAAGTGCGATAGGGACTCATCGATGCGACAAGATTTAACCCACCAGTGTGCTACGCCCGCAGATCTTCAGTTCATCGTCTGCGATATATCTAACTAAAAATACTCAGTGTCAGTCAGTCTAATTGTTGTACATAATATATAGATTGTTTATAAAGAGAGAGAGAGAGAGATATCTAGTTTTGCAAAGCTGTGAGAAGTTGTGTAGACATGCAAATGATTCTTATGCGTAGTCCGATCTGCTACTAACATAGGTGCTGTCATAATCGAAAGTACACAAAATTAATTTACAGAATTTAGAACAATTATGTGTACTTAATCGATATCTTCATTTTTCAAATAATAGATTCATGAAAGTTTTTAGTCAAAACAACGGCTTCAAATAAAAAAAAACTCCAAACTCAACCTCTTCAAATTAAGCCCTCTTTCACCAACCTGTCAAGAATTCATAACAACTGTACCACATCTGCTTGACGATTGATTCATAATAATGATTGCTACTTACGTATGGCATAATATTATATTATGTTACAGAGACGTTGACGCAGATTATAAGGTAACCGTATCGAGACGACTTATTACTGGAATTATGGGACGGAGTCTGCATTTAGGACACGAGTCAGGACAGACAGGTGGTCATGTGAATGCTTCGCGAGTTGACGACAGCTCTTTGTGAAAAATGTAACTAAATTGTTCACTTATGTCTCTTTTTAAACATACATACATATATACATACAATCACGCCTGTATCCCATAAAGGGGTACACATGAAACTACTAAAGCTTCAGTGCCACTCTTGGCAAATAAGGGGTTGAAAGAAAACAAAACTGTGACATTGCAGTGACAGGTTGCCAGCCTCTCGCCTACGCCACAATTTAACCCATATCCCATAGTCGCCTTCTACGACACCCACGGGAAGAAAGGGGGTGGTGAAATTCTTAACCAGTCAACACACAGGCTACTTAGTTAATAATAATCAAACAGATTTTTTCCTGATACAATGGAGTCTAGGTAGTTCCATTTATCAAACAAAATCTGTAAATAAAAGTGTAGTTAGCAATGATAATTTTAGTGTTTTGAGTTTTAGTTGATGATTTTTTTTTTGGCTTTCCCATCACGGAACAATGGTGTTCCGGACCTTTGGGAGGCGTGCGCGGGGCCGAAGCCAACGCGTAGAGGCCCTTTTGACACTTTAATGAAATGTAAGGGGTACACCGAGCGGGTGTAATGTTGCCCTTACCCGTATCATGGGACACACGCAGAGGCAACACCCGCCAGGGTGTAAGGACTATTTGAGAGTTAATGGAACCTAAAATAAACTGGGCTGTTGGATGAAAGTGATGGACTAAATACTGGGCTATGGGATAAAAAACCGGACGCCTGCCTAATAAAACGGTATCCAATTTAATTTATGATGATTAGTATAATACCAACGAATAGGTACTTAATCACAAAGTCTGCTTACCCGTAGTTTTGTTTACAATTGACATCTTTAGACATGGATCATTTGTATTTGAATTGGCCAAACGCGTGTGCGCTTGATTACAACTACTAGTTTTTGTAATTACCATCGAGTATGTGTGTACCTGTAATAATATGTTACTCTTTGAAAGCCGCAAAAATATTACGTGACACGAACTTAATATGACTTTATAAGACCGGCAACAGTATTAAAATTCATAATATGAAAATCATAATTCACGGAATTCCATATTATAATTTTGCAACTGTCCATACACTCTTATTATGAATTTTCAAATTGATCTGACATATTGTATATAAATCATTTTTTTCAGATTATAAATTTTAGGACTGTCTGTTGCCAGCCTAAGTTGTGCAAACACGATCATGTTAGATATTTTTGCGTGCATCAATGTAAAACATAACGTTGCAAGTGACTGTATGATATAATGCTTTTATTGTAGAATAATTAGTCTGATGATTAAGCTTTACGACGAGAATAAGGTTCTTCAGGGTTCTTACCGGCTTCACCTTGTCAAGCGATTTGAATACAGGGTAAACGAAAAAAGGGCGAGTTAAGCCTTCGGGTTACGTAATTGTGGAGCCGGTTTATTTTGATGTTTGCATGTTGATGTTTTAATTTTATTGTGCTACATTGTAAAGGGTCCTCAAAATAAGGTCTTTCTTTTGGCATTGTTAATAAATAAGTATGAGTTTTTAAATAATTTCCAGCTACATTTAAGAATATAAATGATACTTAAAAACAAGAATACATTTACATCTTGATAAATCGACGTTGATAGCTCAAACTACAATTATACCTGTAATGGAGTAAGCAGGGCACGTGAAACTACTCAAGTTCCAGGACAATTAAGGTTGAAAGAAAACTAAAATGTGACATTGCAGGGACAGGTTTCCAGCCTCTTGCCTATGTCACAATTTAACCCATATCCCATAGTCGACTTTTACGACACCAACGGGATTAAAGAGGGTGGTGAAAATCTGAACTCTCACCACATATACACGGATAGGCCTTTTGTAACTTGACCATCTTTGTAGTTATGTACCATATTCTAAAACACAAGCGCTGTAGGCCTAGCACATGATGGCCGCGGGAGTATGTCGCCGCGAGATAGATGCCACGTCTTCTTCTAACTGTATTAATGACATAAGGACGGGTAGTCTATCTCGCGGCGACATACTCCCGCGGCCATCATGTGCTAGGCCTACTGGTGGCCTAGCGGTAAGTAAGAGCGTGCGACTTTCGATCCGGAGGTCGCGGGTTCGAACCCGGCTCGTACCAATGAGTTTTTCTGAACTTATGTGCGAAATGTCATTTAATATTTGCCAGTCGCTTTTCGGTGAAGGAAAACATCGTGAGGAAACCGGACTAATTCCAATAAGGCCTAGATACAGTCAGGCAGTCGCTTTCGTAAGAACTATTATGTATATATACATAGATACCGATGCACTTTAGTTGTTTGTCTACCATCTATTTTCCTCTCTCAGTTATTCTTAGGTTAGCTGGAAGAGATCTATTAAAGGGATAAGCTCGCCTTTGTACATAACCGTTATAATTATTCTCTGTACATGTAATTTTTGTTCTATACAATAAAGTGTTTACTACTACTACTACTACTACTAGTACCTACGCCAAATCTTAGGATTAGTTGTCAGAGCGGACCCTAGGCTTCCGTGAGCCGTGGCAAATGCCGGGATAACGCTAGGAGGATGACGATATTGTTGATGATTCTAAGGAATAAAGATTTATATTTCTTTGCGTTACAGATTTATTTCACAAAATTCAACACATATTTAATAATTGTCTATCAACTGCACTGCTATTTCCAGTGTTTTTATATGCAAAAGTTTTCCTTTCACATTTTTATCTCAAGCATATTTCTCTCAAACATACAAACAGTTACAATATAGATATTGAAGCTATTTCCCTGTCAGCTTTCATATCCTCTAATTAGAAGCAAACGCGTTGAACGCCTCGTTGCTTAAACGTGGTTCCAATCAGCATCATTCGTGTACAGGATGGATCAGGATACGCCGCCAAGCTGAAAATACAATACAATATTCTCAAAATGTGTTTAAATTAAAGTTTGTCTAACAGATAATTTTTATTTTCATATTCCAATCGATTTCATTTCTATCTATTTGATTCGTATACCTGTATACGAATCAAATAGAATACGAATTAAATAGGTCCGTCCTGACAGACCTTAATTAGGAGACTAAATAAACCCGTACTTTTTCGCGAAACTACTTCAAACGATCTTTTTCAATTAAAGATGGTTGTTTTTGAATAGTTTGTGTAAAAATAATCACAGAGTAGTATTTTTTTCTTTTTACATTCTAATCGATTCTGTCTTTAAATAGGCAAAATATGCGCATGGTAATTCGTAAAATACGAGAAACACCAAAATGAAAGTAGGTATAGGTAAGTTGTTACTTCTCCGTCAGCTTTCATATCCTCTAATTAAACGCAAACGCTTTGAACGCCCCGTTGCTTAAACGTGGTTCCAATCAGCATCATTCGTGTGTATGGGGGACTAAATTCGTACTATTACCCGAAAGAATTGCATGTATTTTATGTAATTAAAGATAATTCTTGTATAGTAATCTAATGACCCCGGTCAAGTTTCCTTTTCCCATTCCAATGGATTCCACTTTTATTCTTTCTTCTTCGTTAAAATTTCTCAATATACATACATACATACATACAATCACGCCTGTATCCCATAAAGGGGTAGGCAGAACACATGAAACTACTAAAGCTTCAGTGCTACTCTTGGCAAATAAGGGGTTGAAAGAAAACGAAACTGTGACATTGCAGTGACAGGTTGCCAGCCTCTCTCCTACGCCACGATTTAACCCATATCCCATAGTCGCCTTCTACGACACCCACGGAAAGAAAGGGGGTGGTGAAATTCTTAACCCGTCACCACACATCAGGCATTTCTCAATATGGGCACTAGAAAATCTACAAAATGAAAGAAAAACGTACAAGTTACTACTCAATTAACAGCAAGCATGTGGAAAAGACTAAATTCAAACCGACGTCTTCAGCTTTTACGCGGATATTACCTAATATAAATTTTTAATAATTTGTAACTTAAAATACTCCACTAACTTGATAAGTTTCCTTCCTCTCTTCTCCAAATTTTAAACCACACCCTGTATTCCACAAAGCAATGGCGTTTAGAGCTCTCTCCAAGAAGTACCATCACACTATCAGAATCTATCCCTACTTGAACCTTATTCCCAAAACATTAAGTTTAATTACACTCAGTTGAATTCTTTAGAGTTTTATGACTGTCTCTCATGGTTCAAAAAGGCCGCCGATTGATAACACATGTTGCGTATATAATAACTTCACTCATAATAAAAATTATAAAGCTTTGGCGGCGAGGGCCGGATATGCTCGTATTTTACATCTTAATTTGGATGACAAATTTATTTCAGTCTTTTAAGGATGAAAGCAATTTTGGTGATATGGAAGCTTGCTTGTGAAAGTGATTCGTTTGGAAATAACGCTTTGCATGTTGGGAATTCGGTGTGACGCAAGTACCAATTATCAATAAAGTATAAAATTATGATAGTCGAACGGAACGAGTCGGGCTGGAATATTGACTTCTAAAGGAAGATTCAAGTAATATCCCGATGAATTCAGGTCATATTGAAATTGACACATTGACCCATTCCGCCCAGTACTTACCTCAAGCCATATTTTCACCAGGCCAAGCGCATAGCCAGATTAAATGCCAGTAACTCCAGTAAGTATATTTTTAAATCAAAGATTCGCACGTCTGTCAGGATTCGAACTTGCGACCGTCTTGATTGCCAATCCAGCCGCTCTGACAAACTGACTCAATTTTATTAAAGGTAGCATTCCAATTGCAACATTATCATTTCAGTTCAACCTGGCTGCAAAAAATTACAATTAACCACTGATTTGTGGACGTCACAAATTGTATTTTTAGCTGTCTTCAGTTTTCAACTGCTGGGCAAAGACCTCTCCTTTCCTAAACTCCCCTCTTTAATTACCTAACTCAAATGATTTGTCCATATTTTTTTTTATACTACGTCGGCGGCAAACAAGCATACGACTCGCCTGATGGAAAGCGGTCACCGTAACCTGTGGACGCCTGCAACTCAAAGAGTGTCACATGCGCGTTGCCACCCCATTAGAAACTTGTACACTCCCTTTTGCTGTGCTAAGTATAAGTACACAGCAAAAATGATATTGCGAGGATATTGTGTTTAATAGTACATTGTGCAACAAGGGGAGGAAGTTGGATATTACTAACGAGAGTAAGTAAGAGCGATGAAAAGACTCGAGTTAGTAATATTCATGCTCCCCGAGTTTGACACACAATGTTTTTCATCACACTCGCAATGTAAAAAATACAAAATACATAGATGTACAAAAGTTAAGTACGGTACAAGAAATTTCATTATTCCCTTGGGAGAACGATTTTTCTATAACTCACGCTCCGCCTGCGTGCAATAGCACATTTAAAGTGCGGGTGTGATGAAAAATTATTCACATAACTTTTCTGGACATCTGCCACACATTTGTTTCGCGGTACACGATTCATTTTGTTTAGTCCTTAGCAAATATAAATTAGTAAGATCAGGTACCGACATTCGAGAACTTACCAGACAAAATGCAGGTAAAGCAAGATGCTACAAAAGCTTGCCAAACATTTACTTAAACCTCAAGTAGCTTAAAACAAATTCCTTCATACTTCCTTACTCAAAATAAAAAGGTATTAAGTAACCATAATTTTTACATAGTTACATCATTTTGGGGATGAGACATCTTTGCAAAGTTGTTTACACAATTTTGCTACCGGCCCTTTTTGCTGGACCGATTCGGATGCAAAAATTTGTAGTGTCTTTTGGCTCTGTAAAAAATTTAATGACTACAAAAAAATGCAGATAACTACTAGAATGTTGACTTATTAGGCATTCGCTTGGCGCTTGATAACAAAAAGAACACGATAGTAGGTTCAAAATGCACTTAAAATTGTAAAAGGAATATGAAATCTTTTTTAAAATTTTACCATACCTATCATGTTTGAGAGAATTCAACAAAAATACTAAAAAGAAGTCATTTAAAGACATGATATCACAGTTCCGATTACGCACTTTATATTTCATTCCCCGCTTATGCCCAGTAACAGAGATAAGAGAACACGAACTCAATATACTTTTGTCAAAAATTTACTCTAGTTTATAATTATTTATGATTACATAAATCACATATATGTATTTCGGTGTCAAGTAAGACATTAATTCGAAAAAACAAAACACTTTTGACGCCGACATATCCTATTAATTTAATTTTACATCTAATTTAATTTAATTTTACATTTCATTTTAATTTAATTTGTGTTATTTGTTGTGTTTTAATATGGGCTCAAGGTCTGAAATAAATGATATTTTATTTTATTATTTATATCGTAGCCAGAGCTAAAATTTAATACATCTCAAAGTTCGAACCGGGGCCTCATATTTTTGTGGCGCCACTCGATTCGTGTTTGATTTTCGCTAAACATAAAGCGTTTGTAAACATTCAACTGTGTATCGGGTTACGTGCTTCCTTTGTGTGTCTGTTTGTTTTGAGATGGAATATTTCGAAGTGAAATGGATTTTGCCAGTTGCATTGTTACTTTTATCCATATTTATGCCAATTAACTTTGGATTTTTTGAGTCAGATAAAGTTGATTTCTAAACGTATTTTAGAAAAAAAAACATTGAAATAATTCCTTCCATATTAAAACTTCAAGCATTAAGCCCAGAGAGAATTAAAATAAATTAGGTACCCATTTATCTTTAAATATTGTTTATCATCATAAAATGGTATACTGTTATTCCCGTCCTTTGCCAACAATGGCATGCCTAATAAAGATTCCTGTCCTGGCCACTAAAACGCTTTACGATGCATTAATGTGGCATTTCCCTCTAAATACCGGTAATGTCCTAAAATGCAGCTAAACATAAGGCGTTGTTGGAATAAATAGAGAATATAAAGACGTTAATTTTGGCTTAAAAAGGTACAATAAAATGAAAGTATTTAATATTGTTTTCGGTTACCGCGATAGTTACTCATGAATTAAAACTATGGAAACGGATTAAATCGCGTATAATGAATTTAAAATTCATTCCGACGTTTCGAACTCTTTACAGCGTTCGTGGTCAACAGTCACCCGTCGACCACGAACGCTGTACAAACGTCGGGATGAATTTTTAAATTCATTATACGCGATTTAATCCGTTTCCATAGTTTTATTTCATGGTAGTATTTAATGAATCTACGGTTGTACCTACTTACGTTATTATATCCCTATTGTTTGGGGCCAATTCAGAGGCTCCTCTTCAGGCATATATAGGAGTTTACGCGGCGGCTAAACTCCGTGAACGGAGTTTCAAACCGAAACATGTCGCAGCAAATGCAGCAATAGCGATATAATAACGTGAGTACAACCGTAGATTCATTAATTATTTGAATATGTCCCACGAAAGTTTAAAGTGTAATTTTATTTTTATTTTTTTATTACAAATAGGCTTACTCTTGGCCACAGACTAGCCAAAGGCAAATATGTGGCCTACAATGGAGTGAGCTCGCCCAGAAGATGCCTGTTCCCTCTTGATTTGAAGGTTGCCGGGTTATATGAGCTCGGAAATATAGCCGCCGGCAAGGAATTCCACTCCTTGGCAGTGCGCATAAGAAAAGAAGAAGCAAAGCGCTTCGTGCGAATTCGCGGAATATCTACAAAGTAAGGATGGAAACCGGCCGTGCGTCTAAGAGTCCGATGGTAGAATGGGGACGGTGGAATAAGCTCGTGTAGCTCTTGAGCACACTCCCCGAAGTGCAACCTGTAAAATACCGACAGACTGGCGACTTTCTGAAAGAAAGAAATTAAAGTATATATAAAATATCTTTATTTTCAAGCAAGTATTGGCCTACGGGTCCTGAAAACTAGCATTCTACAAAAATCTTTTCATCACACTCCCACAGTAAATGTACTAGGGAGTTAGGAAATTTCTAGTACATACCGTAGAATAGGTACCTATGTATGATAACTATGAAATTTTCATATACAAAAAAGTTTTAGTTAAGATAAGTAGTCGTTTTTAGTAAAATAATGTAATCTAAGCTTGAATTTCCTCTGTATTATACCAACGAATATTGTCGAAGACATTTGGTACGATAATTTTGCAACGAAAGCATTGAAATGACAAAGAGAAATGACGTCAAAGACATTAGTTATAAGAAATATGTCTACTAAAACTCAAGAGTAAACAAAGCAATATACATACACATTTTCACTAGAACTGAAATCCCTATAAAAATAGCGAACAAAGAGGAGATAAAAACGCTTAGCGCAATATTATGTGACGTCACACGTCTACTTAGTACCATTCCGAGTGAGCAACCCTTTCTGAGCAAATAGAGGGAAATCTGCTAGTGATGTGTGCTATCCTGACACAATATATTCCTTGTATAATTTTCCAAATATTTCCTAGTATCTTAGAATAATATTATTCTGTTGTAATTTTGTAAGCAGGGATTGATAAAAATAGATTTGTATGTATGATAAAATTGAGAGTACAAAAAATATCTATATTTATGGAAGATTCAGGATTGTTTTTAACATGTAATTGACGGTATGTATCGTTTCAAATTTTTTAAAGTTACAACTACTTAGGGAACAAATCAAATTATTTTATTGAATATTTTTTTATTTGTTCTTGTTTCAATTATAACGGCCACCGCGGCGCGCGGGCGGGTGGTCTAGTGGTAAAGACGTTAGCCGCGTAAGCTGAAGACCCGGGTTCGATTCCCGGCTCGGCCACCAGTGGGCCTTGTCGTTTTTTCTTTCGTGTATGATATTATCTATTTCAATATTTTTAATTTGTTAAATTTTTATATAAAACAGATTGTCACGTACAGATACGACCATTTTTTTCATAATGTTGCAAATGCTCCGGTCTAAAATAAGACCATTCTTTATCGCTTCCGTTGTTCAGTTGTTGGTAGAGTGGCTCGAACGGCAATCCAGTGGGTCGCGGGTTCGAGTCCTGTCGTAGGTGTGCCTTTTTTTATTTGTCCTTCAGTTTAAAAATACACCCTATATGTATTTTTACTTTCTTGTACATTATTTTGAGTACAATGAAATGACGGCGAGGCTTTAAATTAAAAAAAAATTGAGTCTTACCCGTTAAAAGTTAATATACTTCTGCAAATGTTAAGCGACCAAATTTGACCACGAATGTTCATAATAACCTAATCAAAAAAATTTAAATAAAAAAAACCGACATAGTGGACCGATTTTCATTAAACATGGCTAAGAACACTCCCGACTAACTCAGATTTCAAACAAAAAAAAACTAAATCTAAATCGGTTCATCCATTCGGGAGCTACGTTGCCTCAATCAGGCACACACCCAGATAGACAGACAGACAGACAGACACGTCAAACTTATAACACCCCGTCGTTTTTGCATCTGGGGTTAAAAATGTGAGAAATCAAACGCCTTCAATATTTCTTTAAGAATATTCCCACCCAAGGAATAAAAATACACATCACTATCCATAATGGTACCCAAGTGGTGACAATGTGGAGGCAAACAATGCATATCTTATGCGTATTCCAGTAAATGGATTATGAGATAAATTTCGCGTTTAGTGCTCTCGGTTTGGGCAAAATAAAGATAATGTGATAGGTATTTTACTTGTGACATATTTATATGAGATGTTACTATTCGCTAGGTGCATGACTGGTGCTGCCCTTTTGTAGGACATTTTTGACATGGAAAAGTCAAATCTAATTGAGTCAAATAGTTCCAATGGCCGCCACTAGTGTTAATATTTGACATGTCCATAACATAGCGTGTATTTGTGAGAATCAGTGTCACTCTTTCACGCCCGTTGTTAGTAGTTGGCTGTACCTTTTTTCGAAAACAAAAGCTAAATGTAAATATTTTTCCAAAACGTCAATTTTTGACATTTATATAGGTTTACTATCCGTATCGTATTTGTTGGTAACATTTTTATAGTTCAAATCGGGCGAAGTCAAATGAAATAAGTTAGGTATAAACATTGTGCATTATAGTTGTCCATATTTTTTTAAAGATTTTAGATATGTATGTGACAATGACAGGAAATGTATGTACCTTTCAATAACAGACTCGTGAAAGCTTTCAATTATTTAGCAATTCATCTGCCCCATTTTTTCCATCTTCCTGCCACCAGGAATAACTTAACACAATAATTACAAACTGAACTAATTTCCTACACTTTTTGTGACGTGATGCGTTTGACAGCGTCGACTGTTTACATCGTCGCTGGAGTGTCATTAGTCGACGTTTCGTCGGTTCTGTGTGGTATCTATGTTGGTTGTTCAAATGGAAGCTAGCCGATGGTAGCTTGGGCACCAGTGTAGCATGATCCTGTGACGTGCAGTTATTAAATGTAGGACTGTCAATTGTAATTGACCTAGTCGACGTTTCGTAAGTTTGGTGTGGTAAAAATCTATGTATGTTGCTCAAATGAAAGTAACTCGACTCTAACTCGGGCGCCAGTGTAGTGTGAACTTCAGACAATCAACTGCACTTAAGAATCATCCATAATTCTGAATAAATATTACATACATACATACATACAATCACGCCTGTATCCCATAAAGGGGTAGGCAGAACACATGAATCTACTAAAGCTTCAGTGTCACTCTTGAATTAATATTATCACAAATAATGTGGTCGATTCTGTGTATCATTATCTATTTTAGTCGCGCAGAGACCACGTTGGGCGCCAAAGTAGTGTGATCTCAAGACAATTAAGAATTTTTTGGAACCAATTTCAGTTGCTTGTTTAAAAGTTTTTGTGAGGTTCTTAGTGTGATTGTCAATTAATTATTTCCGTGTTGCAAATTTCTATTTCAAGTTTTATTTATTGGGGTAAAAATGAGGCTAATCTAATCATGGTCTCTTAAAATTTATATACAAAATGGAAACCGTTTTCTAGTGGTCGAAAACTGTGTTGGACTAAGTCAATGTTTGAATAGCAATTGGAACTACACTGCTGATGTGCAAGCGCATCTGGCAAACGCATACAAAATATCATTCACAAACTTATATTTTACAATCACTGACGATCTTCATACAAACACCATAAGGTCAAAAGTTGCTTGACTAAGTTTTATAACTTTTAACTCAGTTTTACAAATTTATTTTCACTTTACATATTTCTTAATGCGGGAGTAATATGATTGAAATTCCCTTGGATAAGTATCGAAATAAATTGTTTTGTGATTGAAAATGATTGAATTTCATAGTCATAAGTAACGTTTGCTTTGTCTGCAGTTTGACGTGTATGTATCGAGTGTTGTAATGAAGATTCACATGATAAATATTATTGTTAGGGGGGCCTGATTGATTTCATGTGAAAAGTTATTGGTAACGAAAATGGAGATGCCTTCGGCGATTTACTGATACGTTTCAGTTTAGATTGCTGGTGGTATAAGCTTTAAAAATAATTACATTTCATACCTCAGCAATTCCCGTCAACTTTGTACAAAAATTAAGGGAAAAGTTAAATTTGTTTTTATTAATTCCTATTTTGTTACCAATATTTTGTTGATGAATTGAGATTTTATTAAGTTTTATTTCGTCATTAAGGTTCTCTAGTATCTATATTTTCTTAATTATAACAATTATCCTGTATATATCTTACGAAAGTCGAATTATATTACTAAATGTTGGTAACAAAATAGGATCAATTAAAATTTGCTGACGTGGCATTGTACAAAGTTGACGGGAATTGCTGATTTCTAATATTTCGGGTAGAATTGAGTCATATAATTTGGCCCCAATGACACTGAAATACCTACGAGACTTGGCGAGTTTACATTTCTGAATCAATAAACGATCACGCCTTCGATTCGACATGGAAGTAATCTACGATAAGTGATCTACGATTGCTGGTGGTATAAGCTTTAAAAATAATTTCATTTCATACCTATTCTTTACGAGGATGTTGGTAGTATGATGATGGGATTGATGATTGATAGGTATGTACGTACGTGCAAGCAGCAATTGCAAAGAAAACTGACCATGCAAATTAACATTATAATTAATTTATAAAAGTCTGCCATAGTCTTCTCCGAAACCACGGGGACAACGCCATCCCTGAAACGTTGGAGGTCAGTTTAATATGTAGTCTTACGCCATTAAGTCCCGTTTTTAAAATAGTCTGCCATGTATTATATGTTGTGCAAATGAAGAAAGTGTTTCTCTACCTATCTCTTCACTATTTCTCTAAATAGTACAATCCGCAATGTAAGTCACCTTATAACTTGTGTTATTTTATGTTTAATATTATGCCAAGGGGTTTTTATATTATTGCTGATATACATTCATCATCATTCTCTTGCCTTTATTCCAGCCACTTGGGATCGGCGCATCATGTCTTCCTCTTCCACCTATTCTTCTAATATCCAAAAGCGAACTCCATTCAGTCAACATTTTGGTCCACCTGCCATCACTCTGCCTGGCAACATGTCCCGCCCAATTCCATTTGAGTTTGGAAATTGTTAATTTAAAGACTTTTTTTTTTTAATTTAAAAATTTTTATTCAATAAAAGTGAACAGTTTACATAAAACTTTCCGCCAAACTGTAGAACAGTTTGAGAAAGAAAGAGATGAAAGAAAAAGATGCCGCCTATTACAAATTCAATGGAGCACTAAGAAACTGAGAAGCGAGTCATAATTTGTTGTTCAATCAAAACCGTCCAAATATGGCACTAATGAACAAACTAAAACTTTCCAGATGCGCCCAATACATCTGCCACCTCATAACGATCCCCAAGACGCCAACAAACTGCAAACATGTTCCAAATTTAAAGCAAATCTCGATACAAAACGGAAATAGAACCCCGAGGGAAAAAACACATGACCTCATTTGTCGCCGGGAGAATTATTTATTGCGCGAGATACTTTCGAGATCTTTGTCTTGGCGTAGTTTTAATTTAACGGCTTTCTTTTGTTTTTGTGCGGTTTTCAAGGGATGTAGTTTTGGGAAGTAGGTCAGGTGATTTGGTAGATTGGTGTGGTTATATTTTTTTTTAATACCACGTCGGTGGCAAATAGGTATACGGCCCGCCTGATGGAAAGCGGTCACCGCAACCTATGGTAATATTTGGAATGAAACTGATTACATTTATTCTTTATTTTATGCAGTTTGATAAAGATGTTCGAGCCTACCACAGACAGGTTTTTACGCATTGGCACTTATTTTCTATGTTATCTTCAAAATGACATGAGGCGTACTTATTCTTTACGCGAACATATTTATGCCTGCATGTTAAGAGTAGGTACATAAATCTTGGCACCCTTTTTAAAAAGGGTTCTACAGAAGTTGAAATTTAATTAGTACTCACGTGACTTTGTCATAAATCATATGTTTGGTTGCATGAAGCTAAGTTTAATCACAATACGAGTATAATAATATAAGTAATAATTTGACTTCAGCCTCACGCACGCCTTTCAAATGCCCGGGACCCCATGGTCCCGAGAATTTGTAACAGACATATAAATAATAATATTTAATATACCTACTGAAAAACTAAATAAAGATAATTACTAGGTAGGTGCCTCAACCTCACCGTCCAAGGCCCTAGGTCACGCGGCCGTGGTAGGCCTAACGCCGTGTCTTGCGTGGGCGACGGTCGCGCGACCGTCGTCGTCGCGTCTCATGCTTCCATATCGATAAGGATTGATTTCGTATGCGTCGCATCGCCGTCGCGCGACCATCGCGCGACCGTCGCCCACGCAAGCCACGGCGTAAGAAGCGCTGGCTGCACGTCGTGACAGCGGACATGGAAGAGAACAATCTCTCACCTCAGGATGCCGAAGACCGGGCAAAGTGGAGAAGGCTGAGCAGGAAAGCGGACTCTGGCGCTAGGCCGGGAAAACGCTATGTTGAAGAAGACTAGGTACTATCAGCTGCAAAAGTGCAAAGAGAAATTATGAATGAATTCATTGATAAATTCGCCATGGACTTTTGCAGCTAGCTACAATAATAATCACTATCCAATAGAAATATATCGTATTATCGTCGGTTATTTATCTAATTATAAATAGTAGATGCATTCTATTCAAAGGATTCGAAACAATAAATATGGTAACATTCAATTTTAAAAATAGAACTAAAATAATATGTCCAACTTTGAAACTCACTAACTTTTAAACTGAACGCATTTATAACAGCATAATATAATAATATCGTATTTGATTTTCTATTTCAGAAAAGTATTACTGCAATATTTATTTAAAGTTAGAACAAGATCTAAGTACGTACTCCGCGTACAAAGCACGTGCGCCATCTTTTGTATAAAAGGTCGTAACCGCCCTAATTTTCGTATGAACATTTGCCTTTTTACACGCAAGCTTACACCACATGTTCCGAACTAGTTGTGTGTGGTTTTAGCAGCATTTATTCCTTGCCACCAAGTTTTCTAAATCCTTATTTATACGAAAAGAAAACCGTATATTTTGAGAAATAAAGTCGAGTTTTCAAAATATAAATAAAACACTTACGAGACTGTTAAAATCGGTAGTTCAAACATCTGAAAACCTATAAAACGACCTCAAGGTGAAGTTTGATTGTTCTTAGTATAAATTCGGTTTTGAGGTCGCACTGAGTTTCGTTGTTGAAAGCACAAAAGGGTTTAAAGTAATTGATGGTTTTGTTTGAACAATGCCAAATTTATATGCGTACGAGTGGCGAGATTAGGAAAGTGTGTGAAGACGAATCCTTGATCTATTCTTGTGTGAATTATGTAAAGCTGTCTCATTAGCTTGGGCTTTGATTCTTATTTTGTTGTAAATAAAAAAAAATATCTTGTTTTGTTTGTTACCAATTTGATCGTTTCACGTAATGCCTTTTATTTTTATTGGATTTTTTTTTATTTTGGTTTATTATGTTCAATTACTTATTAGTCTTATTACTTACAGACATAGGTAAAGATTTTTATCTCAGTTTTATTTTTATCGTCAGTCAATACAAATTAAGTAACATTCAGTTATCTAAAAAATACGATTTCTACTTATCTGCTGAAAATATAATATACATATTATATAACAGCTGGCCAGTCACATAAATTTAGTATTTGAAAACTATTAAAAATTCGACTTGACAGTTTTGTTCTCAGAATGTGAGTAATTTGGCATAATATGATGCTCTTTTCTGACGGAGGTCGAGTAAAGGTAGAAAGTTTTTTGTCTGACATAGATATGACATACGCACAGTAGATTTCCCGAGAGGGTGAAACTCAGTTTTTATAACATTGAATTGTTTGAGTTGAATGTTACATGGCATATACATTATTTATTTACTCCCTTATTTATAAAAAAAAGTTACTGAAACGATAAGTTAAAAAGTGATTTGTCCCTTTCTCACAAAGACATAGTCAACATGACAGATTTTTAATAAAACGCCATTAAACTTTATTGTTTGACTTAAATTGCACAAAATATATACGGACTTAATGTCTCTCGCATTTCCTACTAGTCAACCATAGGATCAAACATATAAGTACCTATATTTAGTGTATAACTTAAATTAATAAGAATTAAAAATTTGGGGACACTGCACAGATCAACATAAACAACTAACATGCGTCAGAAAAAGTCAGGAATAAATAAATATCTCTGATGATCACAAATCATTCAAATCAATGCCCTTACCGTGATTTTTAGGTAGAAGTTACCAAAAATGATATTTAGGTAGAAGTAATGGACGCGATACCTCTTCCCATAAATTCTTTATCTACAAGTTGCCTATAGTCCAAAATTATTTACAAACACCCATTCAATTTTATTCTTCCAGTAAACAAACTGAACAACTATGCATCAATCACCAAATATTTATAGCTTGTTATTATTAAGAATCATTTGCTACAACACTTAAGACTGCGAGCGTGTAGAATCACCCTGCTGAGAGACAAGTTTTATGAGCTTAAGACGGTTACATATGCTGCAGTACCTTTATTTAGAACTTTGTTGCAAAGTATTACGTTTATGACAACCATTTTAAGTAATTTTAGCCTTTTACAGGGAAGAAACCACTCAAAAATGAACTATCTATTTACCTATTTTTGTATTTTTAGAGTTCCGTACCAAAAAGGTATAAAAGGAACACTTATGGTGAGACTCTGTCCGTCTGTCTGTATGTCACATTGCTTTTTTGTGCTTACAGAATTTTTAGATTACCTTTAGAACGACGGTGATACTTGAGGTGATAAATTGAGTAGTTTTGACTTTTGATCTTGGCTAAATTTGTGCATAATTATAATGGTTAAATATAATAACAGTACTATAATAACAGTATAGTACTTAAAGGATATAGTATATAAGGAACTTAAAGTTACTGCTATGATGAAAAGTTTAAATTTTTTCTAAATGTGTAAAAGACTTCTATTAATTTTGCTTCTTAATGACGGCTAGAACTTCTACGTCATCTTAGTGTTCAACGGTTGCTTCGTATAGAGTATTGGGGCAATTGGGATAAATTCTAGAGAAATAACGAGAAAATATCGTTTATCGCGATTGTAGCGGCGTTTAATTGGTGAGGCTACTTACATTTGTCCAGAGGCGCTTGTGGGGCCACGTGGAAACACTTTGGGAAAATCCTCACACTAAAACGATTGTCACATATAAACGGAAGCTTAGGTCACTGGGTTTTGATATCACTTGAATGTCAATTTTCACGTTTGTGTCGCGCCGGTGCACCGATAACTATTTTTAATTCGTAATAACGGGAGCGCAGATCATGGCGCTCGCACGGTCGAAGAGAGAGTTTTTTCTATATCCGCCAGGTGGCGTGGTAGGCGCACCGGAAAGTCGCTTTGGACTTCTGTAATTGCCAGCTCCAAAAAACTGTGCTACATATACATGAAAAAAAGTATTCTTTCAAAATTGTGTTGCCTTGTATGTATGAAAATGAAATAACTATTTAACTATATCAAGAAAAGAAATTAAAACTAAAAATCTCTGTTCCTCGACGGAACATGCCGCTCACCTTAAAAGACACGGAGTGACTTTTAAAAGAAATAAAAAAAGAAACCATACGAAAGTATACCAAAATATTTTATGAAACTTATAAATATTTAACTTAACATTAAGAGTCGTAACGATTGTATAAGTTTATTCTAAAGGTAAGGGACAGACCTTCACAACAGGTCGTTTGAACAACGTGTTCCCGCTTTTCAATATTACGACGCGAATAACTTGATCGCTGCCCGGATGGACAGCATGAACGCGCGCGAGTTTCCACTGCAGCGGCGGCAGGTGGTCGTCGCATACCACAACAACAGTACCTTCACGAACGGCGGGACCGCGGTCTTGAAGCCACTTTGTACTTTGTTGCAGTTGATGGAGATATTCACGACTCCATCGACGCCAGAAATGCTGGACAGCTTGCTGTATCCAGCGCCAACGTGTAAGACGATTAGGGTTCTCGTCTATCAGAGAAACGTCCGGTAGGGCCGTTAAGGGCTCACCGATTAAGAAACGGGCCGGCGTAAGAGGTAAAGGATCCGCGGAGTCCGAACTTAGAACGCAGAGCGGACGACTGTTTAATACAGCTTCGATTTGACACGTCAAAGTGTGCATACAATCATATGTTTGCGTTTGTGTACCTATTACGCGATGTAAATGAGTTTTGAAACTCTTAACAGCCGCTTCAAATAATCCACCGAAATGACACTTAATGAATAAGGTGGTTGAAAATGCCAAGTTAATCCTTGCTTTAAAGTTTGTTGATTAAGGGCACTCATGACCGAATCATTACGTAAAAAAGTATATAACTCTTGAAGGTAATTATTACAACCAACAAAGTTACGTCCGCAATCGGTATATATATCCGTACAATATCCTCGACGGGACGTGAAACGTCGCAACGCGGCTAAAAAACCTTCCGTGGAAAGTTCGGAAACTAACTCAAGATGTACAGCTTTAACGCTCATACATACGAAAACTGCAACGTAACATTTTATTATTTTTGCATTACGAACCTTATTAGCGCGTACGTAGAATGGCCCACAAAAGTCACAAGACGTTTTACTAAACACACGCGCGGGGCGCAGCCGAACCAAGGGTAACATTCCCATGCGCGGCTGGCAGCGAGTCGGTCGAGCGCGGAAGCATTTGATACAACGATGTACGCGGAGGCGAACAATATCACGACCAGAGATAATCCAGTATCGCTGTAAGAGCGAGTTTTGCACGCACTGCGAACCGGCATGTAGTTCCTTTATATGCGCATCGTCAATAATAAGATTTGTAAGAGGATGTCTTTTAGGTAAAATCAATTGATGTTTTGATTCAAAAGGTAAAAGTGATTTGTGAATACGTCCGCCGACGCGTAACAAACCATCCCTATCTAACATGGGCGTGAGACGCCGCAAACGAATTGACGGAAGTTTATTTGACGAAATCCTTTTAATGTCGTCTTCGAACACTTTTTGTTGTGTAATCAATATTAGTCGATTTAATGCAAAATTGTACTCTGGTACGGTGACGTACTTTGGGAATGTTTGTTTATGTTTCCTGCATTTATTGTAGAAACGAAATATGACTGCCGTGACGCGAACTAATTTACCTAGCGACGAAAATCGCGTTATAAGAGTGTCGTCGTCCGGGGAAGGAGGCAATGCGGACACACATGCATAACTAAGACTTGCCGAGTCATGTGTATTGCGTTTTTCCTCGTTCGTGTTTACCACCGGTTTTGGTATAGGCCAGGAGTCGCGACTTTGTTGGAGCCATGTAGGACCATGGAACCACAAGTCATTTTGTACGAGCGCGGCGGGGAGCAGACCGCGAGACGCCGGGTCAGCGCTGTTATCAGCTGACGGGACGTGACGCCAACAGCGCGCCGGGACACGGGACAAAATCTCACTAGTGCGGTTCGAGACAAACGTTTTCCATTCGTGCGGGGGTGACTGAAGCCACGCGAGCACGACGGAACTGTCAGACCATGCGTACACTTGATCGGGGTGAATTTGACCACCGTAAAGATGCATAACTCTTTCAATTAATTTTGATAGGATTACACAACCCATCAATTCCATTCTAGGTATAGTAAGGCATACCCGAAGAGGTGCAACGCGACTTTTAGCCATGACTAAATAGGTTCGAACTCGCCCGGTGTTGTCCGTCAGACGTATATAAACACATGCTGCGTATGCAATTTTGCTTGCGTCGGCAAATCCGTGAATTTCGATTGAATCGAAGTCGTCAGTATTGAAAATATGACGAGGAAAAGAAATTTGCGATAGGAGCGGTAGCTCGTTAATAAAACTCGTCCATGAGTTAATAATATCGATAGGGGTTCTGAGTCCCAGGAAATTTTGGCTAACCATAGCAATTGAATTAAATGTTTGGCAAACAATGTCACCGGAGATAATAACCCGAGGGGGTCGTAAATTTTTGCAATTTCGGAAAGAATCGCCCGCTTTGTACAGGCCTGCGAAGAACTTTGAACTTTGAAACTAAATGCGTCAGATCTTGGATTCCATTGAAGTCCAAGGACCTTGACCCCTTTCTCATTTTCCATTTCGGCAAAATGAACATTTTCGCGCCGCTCACCATGAAACTCTGTCGGTCGCGTGGCAGCGAGAATGGCTGGCGAGTTACTTTGCCACTTTCGCAATTCGAACCCGGCCGTGGCACAAATACCTATCAGCTCCTGCTGCAGATTGAGGGCTTCGGCTAAGGTATCTGCGCCGGTCACCACATCGTCGACGAACATGTCATTTAGGAGGACTGGCGAGGCGAGCGGGAAACGCTCGGCTTCGTCATGCGCGAGCTGTTTAATTGTGCGCAAGGCGAGATAAGGGGAACTACTGATACCGAAAGTAACGGTACCTACCGACACCGAGTGGTGCGGGATGTAATAACTCGCGCCAGTGCGGGGGTTATCGTCCGCGAGCTCCATGTGGTTAAGATCCACATACTCCTGGAGGCACGCGTGATACTCCGCCTTCAGCTGGGGGTTTCGTTCTAGACGGTATTCCAGTTTGTGGAAACGTGCTAGAGCAATTTGCCGAGACTCGCCGAGGGGCGGTGCATCGGGCTTGAATGGCAGAGCAACTATGTATCGCCCCGTCTCTTCGCGCGTATGCGTCTTTTGGAAAAAGGATTCGCATAGCTTTTCTTCGGGAGTGTAACTCCGCATCTCTGGAACTGACTCCAGCTCCCAAAACTTCTCGAGATTGTCGTTGTCGAACGACGTAAAACAAGTATGGCGTGGAGTCGAAATGTTAGAAGTAAAGTTGACTTTACTCCCTAGTAAATAACCAAATACACTATTGATTGCGGTGGGTGTGCCAGGTTTACCCCTGACTATACCCTCGCGAATGACATCCATGAAAATGTCCTCGCTAAGTATCATGTCAACCGGCTGAGGTTTATGAAATTCAGGGTCGGCTAGAGCGAGCCCTTGCAAATGAGGCCATTCCCCGTACGGTGCTAGTGGTACACTAGGCATTTGACGGGTTAATTTTGACAAAATAGTAGCCTCCAAAGGAATACTTGGACTTTGTTTGCCCTTGGGCGAAATTGAGCACACGAAGGTACCCCTAGGGTTGAGCGGTAAATCACCGACACCTACCAACGGCTCGCTGACATTTCGTCGCGGTAAATTTAATCGTTGCATACACGATTCAGTAATAAGAGCTGCTTGTGAGCCCCCGTCTAACATACAACGAATTGTAGCAATTTTATTACCTTCGTAATAAAGGTCAACCAACGCAGTTGACAGTAACACCGTATGAGGCTCAATACCTAAACCTAGATTATTTTGATTCACGCCGTGAACAGCTGATGGGCTCGGGACAGCGCCCGCGCCGGGCTGCGACTGCTCCGTTAGAGCGAGCGAGACGGCAACTAGTTCCGCGGCTTCATTGTTCGCCGGGAAGGGTCGCGTACGCGTAAGGTCCGAATCTAAATGAATTAAGGTGTGGTGCTTCTTATTGCACTTACGACACTTAAAACTTGATTTACAATTACGTAAGTCATGTCCGGAACATAAACAATTATAACAAATGTTATTTGTTTGAACAAATGTGAATCTATCTTTAGTAGACAAATTTAAAAATTCTAAACATTTGTGAAGTGAATGGAAGCCTTTGCACTTCACGCAAGATCGAACCTTATTCGTATCGACATACGGTCGAGTTTGGTCTGGCGAAGTATTCGTGATAAAAACCCTTTTAGGTGTCATTTGATTTGAAATTAAATTATTTTTATTTGTTGTACTTAAGGAATTATTTTTTGCGGACTGTATATGGGAAACTGTAATCATCTGTTCCGCCGTAAGTTCGCGCTCTAAGAATGTTATTAAGGTTTGGACTTTAGGTATTTCACTTGGGTTGGTTAAAGAACGTTCATATTCTTTTCGCGTATTAACGGGAATTTTACGTAATAATAAATTTAACAGAACGAAGTCCCATTCTTTAACCGGAAACTCCAAAACTTCAAGTGCTTTAATATTTTCGTGGTAAACATTAAGCAAATTTCGCATAGCAACAGCTGATGAGCGCGCGGAACAAGAATCGATATCGAATAATTTATCTAGATGTTGTGACGCAATAATGCGTTTGTTGTCATAACGGGATTTTAGAACATCGATCGCAATTGAATAATTACTTTCCGTTATGGGAATTGATTTAATTAAATTAAATGGTTCGTTTTTAACCGAAAGTAGTAAATACCTAAACTTTTCCGCGTCAGTGTAGGCATTGTTGTTGTGGACCAACGATTGAAATAAGTCGAAAAAGGCGGGCCAGCCAGTAGGTTCACCGTGAAATTCAGGAAGCGACAATTTAGGCAAGTTTCGACGGTCGTTCATAAACGTGTCGTGTTGGCTAGGCACAGGAATGCGGCTCGCTCGCCGCTTTTCTACATCTACCTCCTTTAGGTTATTTAAATGTGTAACTATCGCGTAATATAAATCGTTGAAATCATTTCGAATCTTAATGTTGGCTTCTTTGTTGAAGCTATTAGACTTAATTAATGCCTTTTCGATCTTAGTTTGAATTTTGGTAAACTTTCGCTGGTGCGCTGTTAAATCGGAAGTTCTTGAACGAAATTGTTCTATATTCGTTGCTGCGAACTGTAATGTTCGTTTTAATTCGTCGAGAATTAGATCTCGCTCGAATAAATCTTGTGTCATACACGATGTGTCGGTTTCAACACCGTCTGTAGGATTCGGTACCATTTTGCCGTGAGCAAAGATGGCGGAAATTACAATGAAAAATTGAACTACAAACGTATGTAATTGGAATGATGGGTACGTAATACCGCAAAATACACGGGCAACACAACGTGAGAAAGAAAAATCCGGTTCGAAGGACCAAAAAACTATATGTAGCGGCGTTTAATTGGTGAGGCTACTTACATTTGTCCAGAGGCGCTTGTGGGGCCACGTGGAAACACTTTGGGAAAATCCTCACACTAAAACGATTGTCACATATAAACGGAAGCTTAGGTCACTGGGTTTTGATATCACTTGAATGTCAATTTTCACGTTTGTGTCGCGCCGGTGCACCGATAACTATTTTTAATTCGTAATAACGGGAGCGCAGATCATGGCGCTCGCACGGTCGAAGAGAGAGTTTTTTCTATATCCGCCAGGTGGCGTGGTAGGCGCACCGGAAAGTCGCTTTGGACTTCTGTAATTGCCAGCTCCAAAAAACTGTGCTACATATACATGAAAAAAAGTATTCTTTCAAAATTGTGTTGCCTTGTATGTATGAAAATGAAATAACTATTTAACTATATCAAGAAAAGAAATTAAAACTAAAAATCTCTGTTCCTCGACGGAACAGCGATTAATTGGTTACAAAAAGAATAGAAAATATAGCATTTTTTTTTAATGCAAAGAGATTAAAAGATGGACAGACAAATCTTGATTCATTTTTTAATATAATGAGCATTCAAAATAAAATAAAGAGCGGAAGAAACGGAAACCAAAATATGATAAAATAAGTTATTGATAAGCATTTATGCCCGGATGTTTTTCATTCGCCAACAAACTGTTTCACAGTCTGGCAAAGTAATTGTAAGAGTCATTTAAGTGTTTTGTCTTCGCAAAACATTTAAATAAAGAGAACAACGAAACAGAAAAAAAACTATGCACGAGTGTGAAAACGCCTTTATCGCTATTGCTCCTATGGGTGTGATCACTTTAACCAATAACTGCGAACAGCACTAGCTATTATATTGATTCAACGAAATTGATGAGTATCAGCTACACACCTATTTTTATAAGCTTGCCATATTAGTTGGTAGGTACTTGTATGTATGATGTTGTAGCCTCATCAATTTGGATCAGAAACTTTTGGTAGATATGGTTTTTGGATAAGTTTATGAACACTATTCCTTATGGACATTATAAATTAAACGCCTTTATTTTTGTAGGTAGATACGCTCAACCCATTGGAACCCTAGGCACCTGTAGAACTATGTCATAGTGATGTTATAAATCAGATTGTAAGAAATCTCTTATTGCTTGTCATTTTGACATGGTTGTAGAATAGCCTAGGGTTCCAATCGGTTGACTGTATTTTATTCTTGTAGTTTTATTTGGCTTATCTTACTCCTTTTTTTTCTACTAACAAAATTCCTATCATGAATACAATACTTTTTGATTCTACTACGGTACTACTTTAAGTGTCATTCATCACACTGATTTTAATAAAATAAATGTTAACCGCGTACTTACCAGGCTCATTTACTGTCCTAGTAGTTTTGTAGTTTAACGTACCAACAGAACTACTCCTATCCGCAACTCACCGCTGGATTTACCCCGCATGAAGTTTACGTCCATTTTATAGCGAACTGCATGTAAACCTGAAGTGCCGTGCATACGCGAACATCACAAATTGATTGTTTTTCTCCGGTTTAAAGTTTAAGCAGACGGTGGAGCATTTTATGAGCATACTGGAGTAGTTTTAATATTGATGTGGTTGCAGAATTCTTAGTGATGCAGTAAAAAACTTTTTGAAACATGTATGCTGAAAGGTAAGTCGCAAAACGTCTTTTAGAAGGTTATAAAAAAGTTGCTTGCTTTTTTGAAACGCGTAGTGAAACTATCTTAATAACCTACAAAAATCTATACTATTCAGTTTTAAGGGTTCCGTAGTCAACTAGGAACCCTTATAGTTTCGCCATGTCTGTCTGTCCGTCCGTCCGTCCGTCCGTCCGTCCGTCCGTCCGTCCGTCCGTCCGTCCGTCCGTCCGTCCGCGGATAACCTCAGTAACTGTAAGCACTAGAAAGCTGAAATTTGGTACCAATATGTATATCAATCACGCCAACAAAGTGCAAAAATAAAAAATGGAAAAAAATGTTTTATTAGGGTACCCCCCCTATATGTAAAGTAGGGGCTGATATTTTTTTTCCTTCCAACCCCAACGTGTGATATATTGATGGATAGGTATTTAAAAATGAATAAGGGTTTATTAAGATCGTTTTTTGATAATATTAATATTTTCGGAAATAATCGCTCCTAAAGGAAAAAAAAAGTGCGTCCCCCCCTCTAACTTTTGAACCATATGTTTAAAAAATATGAAAAAAAATCACAAAAGTATAACTTTATAAAGACTTTCTAGGAAAATTGTTTTGAACTTGATAGGTTCCGTAATTTTTGAGAAAAATACGAAAAACTACGGAACCCTACACTGAGCGTGGCCCGACACGCTCTTGGCCGGTTTTTTAGATGATAATAAATGAAGTGGCGATGTATATAATTATAATAATGATCATAAATTATGATTTACGATAGTGTATGTAATTCTGCTGTCGCACCAGTAATTTTCAGTCTTACCAATCAGTCCCATTACTTCATCAGCTTAGCATAGTTATGTTTGTACTACATTTGACGACCGATCAGGCTTAGTCGGTAGTGACCCTGCCTGCTAAGCCGCGGTCCTGGGTTCGAATCCCGGTAACGGCATTTATTTGTGTGAGTTTTGATGACACAGATTTTTGTTCCTGAGTCATGGATGTTTTCTATGTTTAGTATGTATTTATCTATTTAAGTATGTATATCGTCGCTTAGCACTCATAGTACAAGGTTTGCTTGGTTTGGGGCTAAGTTGATCTGTGTAAGGTGTCCCCAATATTTATTTTTTATTTATTTACATTAAGTACCCCGGTATCCGTTTTGACCGCTGAAACAAATGTTGACCCTTCCGTGGCATTTTGTCCTTTTTTAACCCCCGACGCAAAAACGACGTCTGTCTGTCTGTCTGTTTGTACCTGTCTGTGGCATCGTAGCTCCCGAACGGATGAACTGATTTCGATTTATGTTTTTTTTTTGTTTGAATGCTGAGTTAATCGGAAGTGTTCTTAGCCATGTTTTATGAAAATCGGTCCACTATGCCACGGTCGGGATTTTTTTCAACATTTTAATTTTGTGGTTAGGTTATTTTAGGTAAGTATAAAATATTTATGTTCCGATTTATTCCAACTCTAGTGTATATAACCAACTTCAAGTACCTATCTTAATATCTAAGTAATAGTACAGTAGGTAAAGTTACCTACACTGGCGACCGGGTATGTTACACAAAATAATTAGCTCCCTGAAATTATTGTGTAACCTGCGACTAATTAGCGACTATGTGAGGCGCATGTGCAATAATAGTGTGTCACGTGGCACATAAGGGGTATGCAGATTTCACAAATTGGATATTAGTGTGATATTAAAGCCAATGCGGATAAGACCGGATGTTATCTGAAGTTTAATGTCAATATTGAGAAGATCGTTCCAGGTGAGACCGTCTGATGACATGCAGACAAATTCAAACTTAATATTGTATTATGATTGGCCAAACATTGCCTTAAACCGAGAGGCGTGGAAGAAAGAGAGGGAGGCCTTTGCCCAGCAGTAGGACACAACATGCTAACAAATAAATATAAACTATTCCAGAACTTATATTTCTAAGTAATATAAGTATACGTACAACCTAATGATATCGTGGAGGTACGAAAGAATTGGCATGATTATTAAAAGGAAACAAGAACACACAGAAGGTTGGCCAACTGAAGTCCAATCGATGACGAAAATCGAACTACTTTTATAATTATGATTTGAATACTCAAGAGTGATATGAAAGAATCCTTATAGGTACCTCATACCTCATGCTTGTCCCAAATGTCCCACTGCTATTCAAAAGCCTCTTTCCTTAACCCCTCCCTGCAAACGGGTGCGTAACATAATGAATACAAACTTTTGGCATATTCTCAATTTACAAACGCTCAAAAAGTATACTTTTTTTATGTATAATGCACAAAAGGTATAATTTCAATTTGTATAAGATACAAATAATATAACATACAATATACATACTACCGTATACTATAATATACATATTAACTAATTACATTTACTATATCTTTAATAATATATAAATATAACAACATGTCATATAAATCACAAAATTAGGTTGGGATCCCCACAGAAACGAACGCTGTCAAAAAAATAGGTTTAGGCTAGGTTTGAACTGTGACGTCTGTGACCCCACAGAAAGGAATCTTGTCAAAAAAGTAGGTTTAGGTTAGGTTTGAACTGTGACCCCACAGAAACGAATCCTGTCAAAAAAGTAGGTTTAGGTTAGGTTTGAACTGTGACCCCACAGAAACGAATCCTGTCAAAAAAGTAGGTTTAGGTTAGGTTTGAACTGTGACCCCACAGAAACTAATCCTGTCACAATAGTAAGTTTAGGTTAGGTTTGAACTGTGACCCCACAGAAACGAATCTTGTCAAAAAAGTAGGTTTAGGTTAGGTTTGAACTGTGATAAAGTAGGTTTAGGTTAGGTTTGAACTGTGACCCCACAGAAACGAATCCTGTCACAATAGTAGGTTTAGGTTAGGTTTGAACTGTGACCCCACAGAAACGAATCCTGTCACAATAGTAGGTTTAGGTTAGGTTTGAACTGTGACCCCACAGAAACGAATCTTGTCAAAAAAGTAGGTTTAGGTTAGGTTTGAACTGTGACCCCCACAGAAACGAATCCTGTCAAAAAAGTAGGTTTAGGTTAGGTTTGAACTGTGACCCCACAGAAACGAATCCTGTCAAAAAAGTAGGTTTAGGTTAGGTTTGAACTGTGACCCCACAGAAACGAATCCTGTCAAAAGAGCGAGGAGCGAGAGAGAGAAAACAGCAGGCGCTTATATCACCTGTATGGTATTCGTTTTGTATATTCTATTACTTCAACGTTATACCACATTATACTTATAGGAAACAATATTATATGTAACAAACATTATATAATTTGAATTTATGCTATCTAAAATTATGTATAACAGCAATTATACTAATTGAACTTTATACCATACAAAATTATACAAATTGAAATTATACCTTCTACCGAATATACCATACGTTTGTATACGTTCTATTACTTACCCCCTGCAAACTAAGCATCCACTATGTTTAGTTTGCAGTTATAGCTATGCCACCACTGCACTTGCAAAGACATATTGAATTAAAATTGTATAAACCTAGAGATGGGCCAAGGTAGCGACCGAATCGGGAATCGGGAATTTGGGCGCCACAAATTAGCAGAGGCCGAGGTAGACCAAAGATGAGATGGCGGAAAGACCTGGACTCATTTTGTGGCGGCTGGCGAGAGCATGCACAGCCGTGACGAGTGGCGGAAAACAGGGGAGCCCTTTGCCCAGCAGTGGGACACATTATAGGCTATATAAAAAAAAAAACTAAAAGAAGATATCAGGATACAGGCCATATCACTTGTGTTTTTTTTTCAACTGCCTGCCTGCATAGAAAAATAAGTGAGGAAAGAGTTGTATCTCTATAAATCAGTAAACGCGAGTAACACGAGTTATTTGTATAGGCACAGTTAGTGACATCTAGCGACAATCACGCGTCAAACAGCGTGAATTATACACTACTCGATACTAGGTGTCTATAATAGTGTCTTGTCTGCTAAATTTAATATTAGAACAGTTTATAACATAATACAAACAGAAGGAATTAAAAACAGAATACTGATTTATAATATTGTAATATTAGCTAAAAATTGCTGAGCATTAGACTCTTCGTCGCGACATCTATTGACAAGTAGCTGTACTGTTAATTTACGCTTTACGCGTGATTGACTTACGCTAGTTGACGCGTGATTGACGTGTGATTGTCGCTAGATGTCACTATAACTATGCCTATACAAATAACTCGCATTTACTGATCTATGGAATTACAACTCTTTCCTTATTCCTCTATTTATGCTGCCTGAATTATATAAATACATACTTACATATAATCACGCCTGTAACCCATAAAGGGGTAGGCAGAGCACATGAACTACTCAGTTTCAGTGCCACTCTTGGCAAAAAGGGGTTGAAAGAAATCCAAAATGTGACATTGCAGTGACAGGTTGCCAGCCTCTCGCCTACGCCACAATTTAACCCATATCCCACAGTCACCAATCGCAATCGCAATTATATAAATAAAATCAATATAACATTTTTGAAAGCTGAACACATCTCCATGTTGCAGCAGGGTGGTTGACTAATAACCAGTGTTAGGTAAACATTAGGTGTTAACAGGAAAACGGGTCTTTGTTCTGTATATTGGACGTACTTGACTGTTTGTTAACTAGGATTTGTCCTTGGGGAAGCGTGTTTTCTAAGTATACGTATTTGCGGAATAACATATCTTATGGTAGCTACAATAAAACAATTACTAACGTAAGATGTTTTATATTACGAATGTTTTACGCATGCTATGTGAAAAACATGCAAAAATCTACCTGTCTCAACAAAATATTTGCGACCACCCTCGGTGATCTCCGCAAACAGAATGTCAGTAATTTAGCTTATTGCTTTGAAACAAAGACAATTATAAGTTTAGAATATAACGGAAATTATTTATAGCTAACTAATTATAATAACATAAAATTTATTATTTCCTCATTAATTCTAACATGAGTGTCTCACACGATGTTAAAATATTGTAGGTTTAGGCCCAGTTCTACAGATTTGTATTACAGATTTCTATCTCTACAGACTCCTAATTCTACATAATTTAAATTTTACAGAATCTTGATTGTACATATTCACAATTCTACAGATTCCCAATTTTACATAATTTAAATTTTACAGAATCTTGATTCTACACATTCACAATTGTACATAATTGGTATTCTACAAAATTTCAATTCAACATATTCGTGATTATACAGACTCCCATTTCCACAAACTTCCAATTCTACAGATTCCCAGTCCAACAGATTTCCAGTCCTACAGATTCTCAATTCTACAGATTATAACTATTAGTACGGCCATATTTGAAAATATGTATACTATTTTCAATTTTACTCTAATACATATATTTATACAATATTATTAAATATTATAATAGCACCATAAAAATATGATATGTTATTTGAGTATGTTGTATCAAATTAGATAAAAACTGTTTCTTTAGATGAATATAATTACTGGCTGTCATTTCGAAGGATGCTAATCTGTAGAGTTTAAAAATTTAACCAAAGTTTTTCATCTGACTACAAAGAAAGCGGCTCTGTTTTATAATAGATAATAAATAAACAAAAAAATCTGTGCATTTAGGAATTTGTATAATTGGGAAACTGTAGAGATAAGAAACTGTGGAATAAAGAATTTGTAGAATTGGAAACCTGTGTAATTGGTTATCTCTTAAATTGGGAATCCGTATTATAGAGAATCTGTGGAATTGGGAATCTGTATAATTGGTTGTCTCTTAAATTGGGAACCTGTGTAATTTGTTATCTGATGAATTGGGAATCTGTATTATAGAGAATCTGTGGAATTGGGAATCTGTATAATTGGTTGTCTCTTAAATTGGGAACCTGTGTAATTTGTTATCTGATGAATTGGGAATCTGTATAATTGGTTATCTGTTAAATTGGGACTCTGTAGATTAGAGATTCTGTAGGATTGGGAATATGTAGTCATGGGCCTAAACCGTTTCAAATTCGTCTACCGTCTAGTAAGTAGCAAAAAAAAATAATTTTGCCAGACTTTGTATATATGTGATTGTACCTATTCTGTTTATATAGTTTGATACTCGTATGAACGGAAATGTTCACTATTACCACAGTTACAATACTGATGCAAAACGGTCCTAAACAGTGTCCAAATTATAAGTGCATGGCCCTGTATCACACAGCTAATTACCCTACATTCACCCGACATGGTGAACTAGCACCTTACTCAGGTAAAATATCACATAATAGCTGTAGCACTTTGGCATATACGCCATTATAACCCTCATCATATAACGACGTATGCAAGCGTGGAATAGTTGGTATCAGAAATATGTAAACTGTTTTCGTATTTGAGTAGAGTAAAATTGAATACATATCTTTGACGATGATAAAACGTGTGAAGTATAAGCTCTTTCGGTTTGTATGTTTCATGTCTATGTACTTTGTAATTAACCAGTACTAGCGGCAACTTTGCCTTGTTAGAGTATCGGTAACGACATCGTTACGTTGATTTGAACATTTAACACGGGCTTTTTGTTTTTAATTGAGGTTGTGAGAAGTTTTGAAGATGGAAGGTCGTGAGGTAATGTTATTAGCGTGTATGTTGGCACATAGATAAAAATAAGCATCTTTGTAAATAGTGTTGAAAAAATAAGTAAGGTTCAAAGAGTGACCCTTGAAGGACACCGGTACTTGAGTACTAGTCGTATGTGATGGATGGCAGAGGATTCCCATTAGAGTTGTTTTGCCGTTTGTAAAATACCTAGACAATTTTTTTAGTAGCATCTACTTTTAATGCCGTAGGTAAAACATATAACCAATTTAGGTAAGTATGACTAAATATGTCAAAAGCCTTTAACAAATCAGAAAATAATTAAGTACTTATTTATTTTTAATGCCTGAATTTATACATGCTAGGCACTTTTTTTAGGCACTAAAGCATGTACCAAAATATTAATATAACCTAGATTGCTTGATAGGTACTTACAGGAATATTAGGAGGGCTTTCGTGTTAAAAATAGTGAAATCGCAACCGAGCGCTCGATCATACCGTGTGTGGTATCAAATTAAAGGGCTTTGCGAGTAGTTTATAAATATATATCACATTATAGGACTTTTTCTACTTGTATTATTAAATTAAAACGGGACTTAATCGCGTAAAACTTACGTTTTATATTTAACCCGACGTTTCTACTTGGTCTAACAAAATATGAGAAAATGTCCAAAAGTGGTAATAATGGTACCGGTAAGGCTCGTTTTCAAAAAATTGGCAAAAATCAATAATAGCAATTTATAATCACTAAGGCATAACAGCAATTTAAGTTAACGTTGCAGATTAATTTAGTATAAAACTTACTTCGATGTGATGTAGATTTTCAAAGAAATTGTCACTTAATTTTAGGTAATTTCTGAAAAAAATTGAATTCGCCTTAGGCTAGTTTACTCTTTTTCAAAAACTTAAAATAAAAATCTAGTCTGAAATGATTGTGGTACAGGATATACGAATTATAAATTTACCCGTTTGAAAATTCAAAATTGTCCAAATTTTACAAATAAGATCGACTGATTCAGCTCTATACGTGCGTTTTTCTAAACGTGCATTAGAGAAAAATTCATAATTAATTTAGTGAGTTAGTTTTCAAAAATCCAGTCTTATAAAAATCAAGATAATAAGATGCTCTAACTGGAACTTGAATTAAATAAATCTATTGGATAACGGAAAGTGTAGTATTTCACCGACTAAAACTATCAATTTTACATTCTTTTGACGTTTTTTTTGAAAGCAGCCTTAGGTAGTACGTAACGCAAATGTACCCAATATTTGCCAACCAAAGAGTACATAACGATATCAGCGCTGGTTACCATGCTCCTGCCCCAGACATATTTTGTAGGTACGTCATATTTATTCTACCTGCTAGCAATTAAAATTTGTGCAAAAGACATTTAAAATATAAAAAAATAGAGTATTAGTAGGACTTGTAATAGTCCTAAATAACTATTAGGTTTGAAACCTATCAACTGTTTCTAAAATTTCGCATATCATACCTAAGAATTTGTTCCTCTCTTTAGTTTTAAGACATCATTATAACTTTTTAAAACTATTACAGCTTTAGCATTATTAAAAATATTCGCTGTTTGAGTTTTTACTTTTTGACATGCTTATGAGAATATGATATCTCCTCAAATATGTCTCTTTACCTGCGTACACGTCAACAGCAACTCGAACTCGACTCTGTAAATGAAGTAGGTGCATTTAGAAACACATCCAATTTTACATCTTTTTCCCACAGAACAAGGCATGATTTCGGATAAATTACTGTAAATATTCATATGCTGCCTACGAGAATTTGGGTCACTGGTTGATTGCAGTCATATCGAATTCTCTTTTTTCCGTACGCGAATTCCACATCACTCGGTCTGTTCTAAAACGTCCTAACCACCAATAATTTTCATAGATTTTTATCTTTTTTTATAAAGCAGAGTTTCCCGCACTTTGCAAGTAAAATCAGATAACTTTTGACACTTCAATTACTCTCGTAATGCCTTCTAATTTTTGACGGCTAAGGAATGTCATATGCACACGGGAAGTTTTGGTATAAAAGTTGTAGTAAAGTTAGTATAAGGTACCTAATAGGGGAAAAGTTTTTGCTTTTATATGGTTTTTAAGTAGAAAAGTACTTAACAAGTTTATTATGGTCTTTGTTTATTACAATCATATATATAAAGCGCCAACATGTTTTTATAGGCTTAATAAGTACCTACCTACTCTTGGGATTAAAACTGCTGAATTATTTTGAATCTAAATTGATGGGTGTTTCTATTTAGTTGCTTCCAATATAGAAACTAATATTAATTTTGACATTTGGTGTTTATTAGATTTTTGTACTAAGAGAATATCAGTCATTCTTCTCTAGGTCGCAGAATAAAACCGACTCCGATATATTTGGCCCACAACTTATAATTTCGATAAATTTCACCCTAATAGCATTTTTATGTGTAGTCAGTAACGCCAGAGACACTCAAAACTACGTCTAATAACCTAACTACAAAATTAAAATTAAAAAAAATACCCCCGATCGCGACATAGTGGACCGATGTTTATGGAACATGGCTAATAACATTCCGACTAACTCAGCTTTCAAACAAAAAAAAAAAATTAAATCGAAATCGGTTCTTCCGTTCGCGAGCTACGATGCCACAGAGAGACACACACATAGACAAACAGACAAACAGACAGACAGACAGACACGTCAAACTTATAACACCCCGTTTTTTGCGTCGGGGGTTATAAATTGATTCGCCCAAGTACGCAGTTTTAGACGACTGTACCTACTCAGGTTATTATCCTATAAAAGACGGTTAAAGTGACTCAGTTCCTTGCAGATAAAGAACAGACACTAAGCCAATATTGTCACTTAGGTACATTACTTCGCAGGAAATTACTCATTATCTCTGTTGCAGACCATCTTTAGGCAAACGAGATAAAGTTAAAGATAAGTGAAATTAGAACAAAGGAGTACTGTAGTCTTGTAAACTTAAGTAGGCAACTTAAGTAAGATTTACTTAATCTGTAATAAATGACTAAAGAAAAAATGAAAAGCCTTCAAGCCGTAGAGACGGAATATAATAGTATTTTGAAGTGACATGTAGACTTTTTTGCAGTAATTGCAACATGTTTAGTACCTATAAACGGGCCCACTAAATAAATTGCAGCGCCGAAGAACTGACAGGGAGTGCAGCCCAAAGAACTAACAGTTAGTTGCCGTCCAGTGGACTACGGAGTCCTCTAGTTGTAAAATATTGACGGTTAAGAGGGAGTCGAGAGTCATAAAATTCATGTATAATGGTAAATGTCTGCGACATGTTTTAAAATGAAAGTGTGACTCCGACTTAATAGGAGCAGATTTTTTTCAGCGAATGTTATAATTGACTATTGACACTTATGTTGTGTATATTTGGCGCGATGTTTCTTACTTCCCATTACGTCCGTGGTCACGAATAGACTCCAAAAGAAAATATGATATTGGTGTGATGATGCTCTAAAGACTGCTAAGTTTTTCTGGTGCACATTTTCATGTTCCACTGACGCTAATTTGACCAGTAAAAATGTGTGAAAAACTAACTGTCTCCTTCCGTCCCCGTTTACTGGCCTGAAATACTTAATTTTCGTGTTGTTACCAATTCCTCTTACTATCATATATATCACCTCAATGAATCACTATATCCACGAGTGATGAATTGACTAACAGTTATACTAGTTCAGAGCAAAATATCACAAGTCCACTATAATATTCATGCTATTTTAGATCTTAAACTCCTTGTTACTAATAGTGAAATCGCAGACCGAACTTAATACATTTAGGTCCCTTTGATAGCAAAAGACATATATCTGAAATCATAACAAGAAGGTTCTAAAAGCTTTAGTAACATGAAATGACTTACAACCTTTTCGAATTAAAATGGAACATTAATTTTGCCATAGCGAAATAGGAGTGAGACATTAATAACGTTAAAACGTTATTTTATTTACGATATAACATCCTGATATATGTCTTTGAGTTAATATCAGTCTATCAATTTCGCTAACAGGTTTAAAAGCTACTGAAATATTGATATTGAGTAACCCTCTTGGATGGTTGGTACGGGTTCATTCCCGGTAAGTGCAAATTTTTGTATGATGAGATCAGTATCATTTTTAATACTTTTTGTTTTGTGAAAATAGAGCGAGAAAATTTTTTGTGTGATTAAAATAAAAACTTTTATTATTCATGACGACTGGAATGGCCACCCTACAACTACATAAAATATTATACTTCTGTCAAATATCGTTCATACTTTTTTATTTCTTGACGAATGTTAAATTTAATGCCTGCCGTTAGTTTTAAAATTTCATGTCTCAAGTGTCGTCAAAACTGTAAAGGATATGGTGACCATGATTTTGAAAAAATAAATTTTTATTCAAACAAGATTTAAAAATCACAAAAAACAAAATAACTTTTTTCACATTAATGAAAAATTGATGTTCCTTTAATAACTATTTACTGAATATATAGGTGAAAGATGGAACAAGAGTACTGTATTAACTTTTTGTAAAAGTAATTTTTCACACGTTATCAAAAAAGAAACAAGTAATCTGTTAAAAATCGAAATAAGAAGTCATACTTATATTATATTACAGAAAAAATGACGGTGATGATGACGAAAAAAATAATAATGATGATGATGAATAAAATGATGATGTTAAAAATAATTTGATTTGTGCCCATAGTTACGTAAGTAATCTGTTAGTTATGTTTAGCATTTCTGTAATAAGAACTCTTCGTCATAAACTAAAATTACCTACATCAAGATAATCTCGAATTTTATGATATTTCATAATCCAGCTTACAAAATACTCGAATTTTTACGACAGAACACATTCTCCAGTATAATAATATTAATTAGACCAAGTTTACGAGGAACAGTTAAAATATCATAACACGCGTAAATCTTATGGTATTTACTGAGTTGTTTAGATGTTTGTCGTTTGTTATAAAACTGGTGTCTAAATTTATATTGCGATATTTTTTGTTATATGTATGAGGTATCGAATGCTAATGTAGGCATACCTATTTTTTTTAACACCTTGCTGGACATTACTTCAGATACAGGAGAAAGAACAATGGAATTACGCGTATATAGGCGTTTAGTGTCCTATACAACTAGGGAATAAATCAAATAATTTTATTGAATATTTTTCGATTTGTTCTTTTTTCAAGTAGTCACACTACTTATATATAAATTATAAATTTAAATAGATATCATACACGAAAGAAAAAACGACAGGGCCCACTGGTGGCCGAGCCGCCAAAGGCGCCTAGCCTTATCGAGATAACTTACACTAGAGAAATTTCGTCGGGTACCAAGGCGCCTAGCCTTATCAGAGATAACCTACATTAGAGAAATTTCGTCGGGTACCACGGCGGGCGGGTGGTCTAGTGGTGAGGACGTTAGCCGCGTAAGCTGAAGACCCGGGTTCGATTCCCGGCTCGGCCACCAGTGGGCCCTGTCGTTTTTTCTTTCGTGTATCATATCTATTTAAATTTACGTTTAGTGTCCTCCAAGGTGTTTTATCGTGAAAATTAATTGATGTTTGAAAAGCTTTGTTAGGGATTTTAAGTTACTAAATGCATGTCTGACATAATATATCCTACCCACCTGCCAAGACGTACAACTAACCAAAAATTCGCTCAGAAACTAGTGCCTAAAAAAAAAGGCGATTGTGACATTCCAGGTAATTGATACTTTCGGTCTGATTCGAATAAGATACATTAAATAAGATTCAGATTCAGATTCAGGGGGTAACTCCAGCCAGCAGATCCTGCTGCAAAGACTAGGAAGGGGAGACTACAGGGGGAGCAGATTTTGATACGCAATAGCGCTGTAGGCTCACGTGGCTCTGATGATTGAGCCTAAGAGGCAGCGAGTCGTTGGATATGTCTGCGTCACATCTCACCGACTAAGACTCGAACGCAGAATCAGACAGAGTACGTTTGCAAACCGGCTCATTGCGCAGCAACCCCTGCTGCCCCGCCGTAGGCCCCCGCAACCTGTCCAAGACACCAGAGCACCCAGTAGATAGGGTTGGGAGTGTAGGGTTTGCAGTCAGGATAGTAGGAGAGACGGGAAATTTGGAGCCGACCCGAATACAAGGCATCGTAAAGTCAGCGTTGGGTAGATAAAAACTATACTTGGTGTGTATTTAAGATATGGATCGGATATGAACGATTCAAAAGTGACGTTCTATTTTAAAGACATCTGGCAAATATCGTATCCAAGAGCTAACTTTCTTCAAGTTCGAACCGTACCTGTAATATCCATTTTAGATGCTCTTCAGTCTAGTATCTCGTTAAACACAGAAACTAAGCCGTGCCCGTAAAAGCGACAAATTTTTGTCCCAACTCCATAAATTAAAGTTCATTAAAACTTGGGCCGCGAGAGACACGCTGTTTACTCAAACATTGACTGTAAATCCTTGAGCGATAAACTCAACTCTACTATTTTTGAGTCAGAGACTACGCAAGTTAGACTCCTAACTAATAAAGCTACAATTTTAATCGGTTTCGCGACATTTTCGTACGCAGATACACTGAGACCAAAATCATAACGATAACATAATTCAAATGTCTTCTGATGTTACTCGTAGTCTCTTCTGTTATTGTATTGATTGACTTGAACTATGAAAATGAAATGAAAATAAAAAATGAAAAATTATTTATTATTATTATTTAGTTTTAGACAGGCAGCTGATGCTGGTACGTCTAAATCATAGTTCACTTTGCACGATTTCACTTCTTAGATAGTTTGTCTAGTCTATTTTTAAATTGATTAACACTGGTAGAGTTCACAACTTCAGAGAGTAATTTTTTCCAAGCTTGCACTATTCTGTTTGTAATGAAGTTTTTACCGATATTTGTTTTGTGCTTTGTTATTAAAAGTTGTATGTGCAAAATATATGGTACAATCAGGTGTATTTATTAATTTAAACATAAGTTGCCTATTGAAACACCTAACTAGTGTAAATTTCATTCAAAAACAAAACTTTTTGACAAACAGAAACGTCTGCCAAGTCTCACCCAAGGGAGTAATTTTTCCAATTTAAATTTATTTTGTCAAATTACGTACGCGTTCCAGTAAGCCTCGTTTTTATTAAAAATTAGCGTTTGCCCGCGACTTCGCTCGCGTTAACCCATTTTACGTAAGAGGGGGGTTAGAAAGAGACAAAAAGTAGCCTATGTCACTATCAATCTCTTCAACTATCTCCACGTAAAAAATCACGTCAATCCGTTCCGTTTTGCCGTGAAAGACGAACAAATAAACAGACACACACTTTTCCTTTTATAACAATAAGTATGGATTTCAACAGCGCGACATTTTGAAAACACGTAAACTTTACAATACAATACAATACAAATACTCTTTATTGCACACCTCAATACACGAAACAACATAGCAAGTATAAACAACAACTTAAGAGGTAAAACAAGAGGCGGTCTTATCGCTAAAGAGCGATCTCTTCCAGACAACCTAGGTAGTGGAGAATAATTAATTTTACCTTGTAAGTAGGTGTACTTTACTAATTGAAGTTAATCAATTTTGTTGATCAACTGGTTCAAAGTTGCTGGAAACTTTGTTTACGGTATTTGGTACCTTCTGTCCATGCGTCAGACCACTTAAAAATGTTGCCTCAAATCATGTTGTTGTGCTTTCTTGTGTATCTACCTTATACCCTAAAGCCTGTATTTGGGCATTTTTTATTTTTCAAAGTTGTCCACCACACTTTTTTTTTATATGGAATTTTTTATATGATTACCACTCAGAATCGTGAGCTCTTTCAATCCCAATAGGAGAAAAAAATGTCCCAAGGTTATTTACCGTTACCATTTTGTATTGTGGTAACGGAATGGAAGGTCTGAAAAATTTATGGAAAATCTTGGGACATTTTTTTCTCGTACCTGGATGGAAAGACCTCGCGATTTTGAGTATGAATCATGTAAAAAAATACCCATGTTACAAAAAAAAGTGGGGTGGACAACTTTGAAAAAAAAAAATAGCCCATTAAATTTATCAACGGCGCTCCTTTACGCACGTTGCTTAGACATTTCACCTAATGCATAAGTGGTCTATGTTTAAATTTTACTTCCACGTGTATTCGGCCAGTAGGGATTTCTTTCATACCCCCGTAGTTATTTTCAACTTCAGACGCTATGCTTTTCCTTATTTCCTTTAGTTTCTTATTTAGTGGTTTTCAATATTTAATGTGGTCATTTTGTACTTTTGTAGTAACATTGTGAGATCATAAGATGACGAATCAATTTGAAGGGTATTGAATATTATTAGCTTTTTTCATGATAAATGATTGCAGATCGTTAGGAAAGTTACTGCTTTAAAAAAAAAACCTTAAAGCAAAAAAAAATGAGCGACGGGGGGAACCAGGTATTATATTCGTATTCGTATTCGTATTCGTTTATTGATAATAATTCCTATTACATGTCATTCTTCATAATTTCTTATAATAATACTTATTAAGTTATAACTTAACATACCGCAAATAAAAATAAAAATTAAATATTACCATCTACAGTTGGTTACCTACATTAGGTATTTACTAAGTTGGTAAATTCTGAAAAACTGTAGAAAGTGTGCTCGATAAGCCATCGTTTAAGCCTAGTTTTGAAACTGGTCAGTGTCGGCGCGTCAGTGACGTGTGGTGGCAAACGGTTGCATACATACAGTCACGCCTGTATCCCATGAAGGGGTAGGCAGAGCACATGAAACTACTCAAGTTTCAGTGCCACTCTTGGCAAATAAGGGGTTGAAAGAAAACGAAACTGTGACATTGCAGTGACAGGTTGCCACTTGCCAGCCTCTCGCCTATACCACAATTTAACCCATATCTCACAGTCGCCCGTAATTTGCAGACATTACGGCTCAGCGGCGGCATTGGGCTAATAGTAGGGGGAAATTAGCTAAAATTACGGCATAATTAATGGAAGGTTTTTTTTAATTGAAACATGTATGTTATAGACCGAAGTTATTTTTCATCAACCCTCCCCACTCCTCTGCGTCACCCCTCTACCCTCCCTTAAAGTGCCGAAAATGCGGTTTTTCTCGATTTCTGACAAAACTGTTGGAGATACAGAAAAAGCGCTTAGGAACGAAGTAATCCTTAATAAATTTACTACAAATCATTCATTAACACTTTGGTTCTAGCACTTATAGTTTACGCGTGATCCGTCACGAAAGTTGGTCCTTTGCTGCAATTTTCTTTAGTGAATGTTAAGTTTTCGCCCAAAATGCATACGAAATCGTCGAAATTTGTTTGATATAACTAAAATATTGTAACTCATGACTAAAATAAAATTAAGGGGGAAAAATCACTACCATGGGTGGAATTTCCAATATGTCTTGGAATTCCAGTAACTATTTAAGACGTAATATTTTCACGGTAGTAGTCGCTAGGAGTACCATTTCTCTATATAGTATATCTATGACTGGGGATGAGCTTTTGGTAGCTGTTGGTAGAGCCCTGGAGTATCAATCCAAAAGCCGTGAGTTCAAGTCCCACCCATGGTAGTGATTTTTCCCACTGAAATTCATTTTCAGTTTATAATATTTTAGTAATATCAAACAGATTTCGTAAGCAATTTGGGAGAAAACTTAACATTCACTAAAGAAAATTGCAGCAAAGGACCAACTTTCGTGATGGATCACGCGAAACCTATAAGTGCTAGAACCAAAGTGTCAATGAACGATTTGTAGTAAATTTATCAAGGATTACTTTTTCCTACACGCTTTTTCTGTATCTACAACAGTTTTGTCAGAAATCGCAAAAAAACCGCATTTTCGGCTATTTAAGGGGGGGAAGAGGGGTGACGCAGAGGGGGGAGGGATGGGGAGGGTTGATGAAAAATAACTTCGGCCTGTAATGTACATATCCCAATCAAAAAAAATCTTCCATTAATTATGCCAACATTTTCATACATAACTTTCCAGAAGCAACGGACTATAAGCGCGACAGCGGTGAGCGGCAGGCATACGTGCGAATGAAAAGTCCCATCGCTGTGTCTCGCTCCAATATACGGCCGCCGCTCACCGCTGTCGCGCTTAGACCAATGTCGTGGCCGGGCCGTTAAACGTCGATACGAACTTTACGTTATCCCAAAGTTTCATCCTTGAGAAAATGAGGAAGGTTTGGCGGCTCTGGGCTCTTAGTCAATTACTTTTAGTGGCATCTTCACAATCGTCTGTCTTTAACCGGGATGAAATAAAACGACTTTTCAGCAGTGTGTTCATGTGACCGCGCGTCCATATTAAGACGATACAGGATCAGGGGTCGATTCTCCATACAAACGCTCTTGACTATTTCCTCCCTGTAGGCCTAGCACATGATTGTCGCGAGAGTATGTCGCTGCGAGATAGATCACACGTCTTCTTCTTTATCAATGACATAAGGATTCTCTCAAGGCAATCATGTGCTAACTCTGCTGGTTTTTGAGCAATTATTTTTTCAACGCAGATTGTTAAATATTATTTTTATCTGTGTCGGACCGTTTTGTTGTTTTTTTTGATATTTTTACTTTTAAAGACGCTGTAGCCAATCGAAAATTTCCAAAAACGGCCTTTTTGATTTTGGCGCAAAAAAAGTTATACTCAAGATTGGTAACAATTAGCCAAAAAAGCTAAACGGTTTGACACAGACTGTTTAATTGTTATTTAGATTCTCAAATTTCGTTTCGATTGATTAAGTTTTGATGGAGGAAACAGCGGAACCTCAATTTTAAAGATTCGCAATATCTTTTGACTGAGTTGTTCTTAACGGACATTTTTTTTTCGATAAATCTATTGTATATTTAACTAATAATTCGCAAGTTGAAAGGGGGGCAACTTTCCATTTTAGCATTTTCGCTCCTGTGTATTTGATTTTACTACACATTTAAAAGTTAATTAGCACATAAAGAAATATACCTCTATAACATACAATTAGGTACCTGCATTATACATTGCCTTCTTGATAGCAATTCTGTGAACACGAAACTTTGTAAACTATAACTAAAGTGGATCCAGTAACAATTGTTTGCATTTGTCTCGTTCGAATGGCAGGCCGTTATCTAGCCAATTTTCAGTACAAATAACAGTTTGTTCTAGTTCCGAAGTTTCTGTTTGATATGTGTTAAATGGTGTTACTTGTTCTAGTTATTGTTTTATTGTAACTTTCGTTGTACCCATTGTGTGTACAGTCAGCCAAAAAAGTGGTTTATCACTTTTGGACCTAACGTGTTTAAAAATAGAGTCGAAAAGTGGTAAACCACTTTCTTGGCTGACCGTTCATACTGTTTACCTACGTAAAACTAAAATGCATTCAAAATACATATATAAATACGTATTATAGGACATTCTTACGTAGGTACACAGGTTGACTGAGTCCCACAGTAAGCTCAAGAAGGCTATGATAACCCATACAAATATTATAAATGGGAAAGTGTGTGTGTCTGTTTGTTTGTCCGTCTTTCACGGCAAAACGGAGCGACGTATTGACGTGATTTTTTAACTGGAGATAGTTTAAGGGATGAAGAGTGGCATAGGCTACTTTTTGGCTCTTTTTAACCCCCCACTTCCCTAAATGGGGGGGGGGGGGTGCAATTTTGTTTTGGATGGTCAACCGGGATATTTCCATCTGTAGGCCTAGCACATGATTGTCGCGACAGTATGTCATAGATCACAGGACGTCTTCTTCTAACAGTATCAATGACATAAGGATGGGTAGTCTATCTCGCGGCGACATACTCTCGCGGCAATCATCTGCTAACTCTGCTGGTGTTTTAAATGCGTCTTTTGAAGATATTTTCGAAACAGAATATACTAAAATTCTAATAGTCCAGCTTTTTTTTTATACCACATCGGTGGCAAACAGATATACGGCCCGCCTGATGGAAAGCGGTCACCGTAACCTATGGACGCCTGTAACTCAAGGGGTGTCTCATGCGCGTTGCCGACCCATTAGAAACTTGTACACTCCTTTTTTCAAGAACCCCATACTGTAGTTCATTGGGAAAACCTCGGCAGCGCTCATCCCACAGCCGGAGCGTTCGTGGGAGTCTGTGCCATTGAAACGACACTGATAATTTTATGCCTATTTCTGGGTTGATAACACTCAGCGTTAATATTTCTTTGTGGAACAGGCATTGAACGGCGGAGTGTAACTGTCGGACGACAATTGTCACTGTGAAACAGGCCACGGGAATCGCCCCGTCAAACCGCTAATGAAGATTTGTTCGCTTCGGTCGTAATAATACAGATTAGGGTGTGTGTAAATTTGTGATTTTAAAAGACTAATCTTTTCGTTAGGTGCATAACTCGCAAGGCCTAAAACTAGATAATAAAAATAGTCAAAGATTAGAATCAACTGAAAATCATTTTCATTGAGTTTACTAACAAAATTGTACAAGGCTTCAAACTAGATAATAAAAATAATCGAAAATTAAAATCAACTAAAATTCGTTTTTATTGAGTTTACTATCAAAATTGTACTAAAATTGGCTGAGAATTTTATTGCAACCTGATAACGAGAATATCCGAGAGTATTCTTTAACCCTATCATCGAATTTACGCAACTGTCCAGCTGGCGTCGTCGCGTCAAACTGCTAATGAAGATTTGTTCGCGGTCGCAACACCAAAGAGTAGGGTGTCTCCAATTTTGGGATATACAAAAATTAACAACTCAATATTTGTATTGGCATTAGTGTCAAAGCAATTATTTCAACTTAAGTATTCACCACAGTCAAATTGACACTTGACACTGAAAAATCTGTGCCTATTTCTGGGTTGATAAGTAACATTGTTACTCAGCGTCAATATTTCCTTGTTGAACAGGAAATGAACGGCGGCAAAGTGTCATGACTATCAGGCGATAATTGTCATGATTGTAAAATATGCCATTGATTGATTTCAAGGACATTACATTAGTGTAATCTCCTACAAAATAAACTTAGTGTTTATAGCGTTTAAAATTGTCATACCCTCGTAACGCCCACCATACAAAAATGATGCTACAGAATTTTGATCCTAGTTGCATTTTAAATTAAGTTGAGTTTCATTTAATATTGTCTTCGGTTACCGCGATAGTTACTCATGAAATAATTCATTATACGCGATTTAATCCGTTTCCATAGTTTTATTTCTTGAGTTTCATTTGTTCGAAAAATTTTAGAGACAAAAGAAATGCTACTTTACTTATTCACATGAAAGTTAAAATTCCAATGAACCCAAATGTACATCTCATTGCACATTGGGCGGCAAGAGGTTATAAATAAGGTTTTTACTGAAAAAAAAAAGGTAAAAACAATGATTACAGTTCGTACATAATTATTGCTTTTCTATTTGCACCGAAAAAAAGATTATTTTATTAATTGGAAAATTCTTTACACCGATGCTGTATTAGTACTATGCTATTTAAAACTTGATTTAATAAGTATATTTCGGACTATAATTACCTATGAAGTTACTTAGAGGTTATGTCTTGTTAATTTCTGAAAATCATAAAACTATGGACACCCTACTAAAGAGAGTTCCTTCTTTACGGCCTGTAAAAAGAGAACGCGAATAATTTATACTTCGCTTTGAACTTGTTATATCCAGTACTTGTAAAATAATTTATAACTTTCATATTTCGAGCCTGACGTCTATGTTTATACGTTAGGTTACTAGACAGGGTCGAGAATGTATGTAATTTTTGGTTCTAATTACCGTTTGAAATCTTTTTTTCTCCGTGCAATAATTAAGGTCGGAAAGCGCTGAATTACGAGAGCATTTCTTTTTTTTGCCAATGAAAAAAATTTGATTGTTTTAGGGAATTTTAGGTCAATTGTACTCAGAATCACGAGTACTTTCAATCTCACTGGGAGACAAAAAGTGTCCCAGAATTTCCATACATTTTTGTTACTTTCCTCTTTTGTTACCCCATACAACATGTACGGAAAATGGTAACAAAATAAGAAAAAATCGTATGGGACCATTTTTTTAACTACTAGGATTGAAAAAGCTAGTAATTCTGAGTAGAAATAACATATTTTATTTCAAAAATATCACACTTCATTCGTAAAAGTGGCAAAAAAAAAAGAAATGCTCACGAACGAGATGCTGTTTGAAACTAGGGCTTTAATAATTCGAGTTATATACAATACACGAGTTATATCAGCCGCCGGTGAGTTGTGCAGCCACAATGTTTTTCATCACACTCGCGAAGTAATAACCAAATTTTAAACTAAATGTATTGAAATACCTACGCTGACATTTCGAACATTCGTCCGCCATCATGTAATTTTTGACAGGTCGTGGAAGGCCCCACCCAGGTATTCACTTTACCGCCCTAGGGCGGTAATATAGCTCATTACGTATCAGTATGCAGGCATGTAATAACACCGCTTACGAGCAAGTGTGATGAAAATGTAATTTTTCATGACGTTCATGATATCGAATAGGTACTTGTAGATAACGTCAAAAACTACCATAAATTGGATCAATTTTCATTCGTTTCTAAGTTTTGCAAGCTGTCTTTAATAAACATTTAAGTGACGTTTTTGGATAAAGAAATGTCCTTTTTGACACTGACAGATCAGTATCATAAAACTTTACTTAAGGCCGGTTGCATCAAACCGTCTGTCATCGTTAAAGCGTTCGTTAAATTGTATTGTATGGGAAGTTCCATAGTCGTCTGCTGCGTGACGATGATGTGTCTGTCAAATTTGGTTGATGCAACTGGCCCTTAGCGTCATTTGTTACTTTGACACAGATTTGTGCCAGCATAGAAGACGCATATTTTGTCCTTCTTAATGCACATGAAAACGTACGTTTCATCCAGCCCCAGCCATCGCCTTTAAATCCCGCGATGCAGTGTCCACAGTCACCTCGCTTTAACTGACAGAGGCGCTTTTTTATGATTTATGTTTTCTCTATGGTAGTGATAACTTCCGCTAGCTTATATGATATGTAGACCTGTACGTCATCTGCATAAATATAGATAATAATAATAATAAAAAAAATATTTATTGTAAAAAACCTTCTACATACAGCGCCTTAATCTAAAAAAATTACTATCACACAGACAGAATACTCTATATTGGCATGCCTCAGCAAAAAAAAATACAGAAAAAAGATACAGTGGAGACAATCCAAATGATTATAAATAGAGGCAGACAACAGGCGGCCTTATCGGTAAAGAGCGAAAAAACCTTTGGGTAGCGGAAATAAAAAAAAACATAATCAAAGAGAGTTGGTGCTTAGAAATAAAAAAAACATAATTGTTCTAATTTCCAACACACAAATTGAAAAAGCATACACATGTAAGAGAATATAAATAGACTTACATAAACATACTTAAATAGAAACAAACCAAAAATATACAGCAATCATAACAAACACAGAGTAAAAATAGCAATACCACTAAGGGAGAGATGATAGATAATGTTCTTTAAGCATCTTTAAGTTCTTTAAGCAATGTGATATTTGGTAGAGTAAAAAAGGAAGTGGGCCTATTACCGATCCTTGCGGGACACCTCTGGTAAACAGCCTTTTCTGAAGAAGGTGAGGAACCATTACTAAGTCGTAACTACTATCTTGGTCTGGGATCGATTGCTTAGGTAACTTATTAACATGACCCCTAAATGCCCAATTCCTAATTCATGATGCCTAATGTAACAATTAATGCAAAAAAGAAATTATGAATTATGAACTTTCGAACCACCTTATAAATTCTACAATAGTTCTTTTATTTTCTTTTCAATTCTATAATAGTTCGTATACATAGTTAAAAAATTTCTGTGCCTTAGCACACCTTAGTGTGATTGTTACTTTGACACAGATTTGTGCCAGCATAGAAGACGCATATTTGTCCTTCTTAATGCACATGAAAACGCACGTTTCATCCAGCCCCAGCCATCGCCTTTGAATCCCGCGATGCAGTGTCAACAGTCACCTCGCTTTAACTGACGGAGGCGCGCGCATTTTTGATGAAGGCTTTTCTGCTTCGTTTAGACAAGGACAGTAACTTGACGACCTGCCTGGTAGTGAGTGTAGTGAACCTGTCTGCTAAACCGCGGTCCTGAGTTCGAATCCTGGTAAAAGGCATGTATTTGTGTGATGAGCACAGATGATTGTTCCTGTGAGTGAATAATCATCAGAGTTAGTGGGGGTGATAGGAGAGATAGGTGAGAAATACCTTCTGCTAGCCTGTTTAGTGCTTAGTGATAAGTTGAATAGAGTTGAAAGTCAGTCTTAAATGCTTTTTCTATCAACTCGTCACTAAACTACTTAACAAAGAACGATCTCGCTATTTCATTTTCATATGACTTTTTTATTATCCTACATTACACAACTAATTAATAAATAATTAATAACAGTGTACCCCTTACATTTCATTAAAGTACATAGAAACGTCCATGACTAGGATCAAAAATATCTGTGCTCACCATACAAATAAATGCCCTTACTCTGGGATTCGAACTCTGAACCGCGGCTTAGCAGGCAGAGTCACTACCAGACCCTAGAGCTAAAGCCTAGGCCAGACCGGTCGTCAACTCAACGGGGCAAGGGCGATTCTCTCCTGCCGTTCCGTTCAAGTCACTCGACTCTCTACTATACTTAACCATAGATTAAACTAAACAGAGCACCAGGGGGTAATTCTCACTCCATTGTACGGGACGTTCAGTAATAATGCGCCTGAGCAAATATTAGCGTAGAGCCAGACGGACAAGAACGAAAAAAGTATACAAACTTTCCAATACGCCATTTAAATTTTTCCGCTGATGCTATTGCGGGGTTTTTCTTTTAGTTTTCTGTTTGGGTTATTCGATGTTGGACTTGACTTTAATTTTGTTGAAAAAGAGGTTGTATAAATGACTACTAATTTAGTTTTTGTAGTCCATTGAATTATTTTTATGTTCGTTTACTTAGAACCTAAAGCATGAAGGGTGTTAAAAAAAAAGTTTGACTCAGTTTTTTTTTTTAAATTATTGGAGTTCGTCGGTACTGACTATTAGCTACCTTCTAACGCGAAGGGCAACTAGGGCTTATTGGGATGAGTTCGGTTTCCTCACGATATTTTCCTTCATCGAAAAGCAAATGGCAAATTTCAAATGAAATTCCCACATAAGTTCCTAAAAATCAATTGATACCAGCCGGGGTTCAAACCCGCGACCGTCGGATTGAAAGTCGCATGCTCTTATTAAAAAAAAAAAAGTTACTAGGCCATTTTTTTTTTCAAAGTAGTCCCCCCTACTTTTTCTTTGTATTTGGATTTTTTATGTGGTTTCCACTCAGAATTGCGAGCTCTTTCAATTCTAATAGGAAAAAAGTGTCCCAAGGGTTTTCCCCATTCCGTTACCATATTTTTCATACATTTCCTATAGCGGTAACGGAATGGAAGGTGTGAAAATTGTAAGGAAATTTTGGGACATTTTTTCTCCTATCAGGATCGAAAGACCTGCTACAAAAAGTGGGGTGGACAGTTTTGAAAAAAATGGTCCCTCTATTGTATGGGATACTATTATGTATGTTATGTAGCATTGGGTGGATATGCAGTATTTATTTTACCTAATTAACAGGTTACCTAACAAATTCCACCAACAGTCATTACACAACAGGCTAGTTATTCTAGATCACGTGTGCTTCAATTTATGTTAACACCATGTTCTGATTTAACAGGACTGTGGTTAGTTAGCTTAATAATGCATTTTGAATGCGATAAGTAGGTTGAATAGAGGATTTTGAATGATATAAGTAAGGAAAGACTTGTAACTCTATTCATCAGTAAATGCCAGCTATTTGTAGTGACATCTAGCGTCAAATACGCGTCAAATAGCGTAAATTATCAGTAGTACCACTACTCGACACTAGGTGTCAACGTGTCTCGTCTGCCAAAAAATTAATATTGAAACAGTTCACAACTTATATTACAAGCAGGAGGAATTGAAAACAGAATACTAATCAGTATTAGCTAAAAATACTAATTAGCTAAAAATTGTTGAGCATCAGACTTTTCGTTCGTCGCGACATCATTGACAAAAAGCTGTACTGGGTGGCTAGCCGAATGGCACAATCGCTCACGAAACGCTCACGAAACGAAGCGCTAGTAGATATCTATCTCTATCGCGCTTGCGTATTGGCGCGACAGAGCCAGCGGCGTATCGCTTTCGTTTGGCGTCGGAGAAATGCCATTCGGCTACGGGGCCTGATAATTTACGCTATTTGACGCGTGATTCAATTATTTAGGTCAAATAGTCCTTTGTTATGTTAATTACGTTATGTAAATTAACTAGCATACAAATGTAGTGCGATAAGGTTTTCCTTCGTATTTTTTCGGAAACGTTCGTATTTGTCATGCTCAGGGAGCGTACTTTTCGTGCCGATGACATCAATTTGACGTCACGCTCCATATAGGGTGATCACAAATTGTTTTATTATTAATCATTAGTCATCAATCATTTTAAGTTATGAATTTCTTTGCATGGTAATGAATGCAAGAAGGATGGTGTGCTTTACGTTAGAGAGAAATTTTCTTTTCTACGTCTTTATTGTAATGTGTTGTTATCAATACTATTTAATTAAATTTATTTATAAAAACAAATCAAATAATTTTATTCACGTTTCACATTTCAAGTAGGTATTATTTATGCCACATGTAAATGGACTACTGTATTTGAAGTAATTTGTACACGATTAAAATGATTGACGACTAATGATTAATAATTTACAATAAAACTATTTGGGATCACCCTATACGGAGCGTGACGTCAGATTAATGTCATCGGCATGAAAAGTACGCTCCCTGGTCATGCTAGTTCAGACAGTGTCAGTACATCTTGTACTGAGACTGACTGGAATAGCATGACATGTTCGTTCGTTTCCGTAAAAAACAAGGAAAATCTTTTCGCACTACATTTGTACATACCTCTACATACATTCCTGTATGACCAGAAAGAGTAGATAGCATTAAAGTTTCTCAAGTTTCAATGCCACAAAATTATGAAAACAATTTTTCTTGTCAAAATACAATGCAGCGCTCGGCATGTCCGTTTGATTGCGGGGTAAAATGAGTACCGCCGGGGCTTTAATGAGACGCGGAAAAACGCAGGCAATGTTTAATCTGATGTCATCTCTGGTGCAATATCCTGCATTGTGGAAGCCTAGGCGCTTGTTGTTGAAAAATTTACACTTTAAATTGTATTAGGACGTGGAGATTAAGCAGACCAAAGACAAGTAGAAATAAAAGTCTGAATTTCAAAATCCTAATTTAGACTCACAATCTACAGAAGCTCTAAGAACATCTAATCCCTTACTTATTGCTGCTTGAAGCCAATTTTAGTCTGTTGCCAGTTTATCGCATTCATTCAGGCAAGCACGGTCGCGTAATAAAAGAGCGTCAGGCCGTCCTTTTCGCACTATCTGTAAGTGCGATAGGGACGCACCGATTAGATAAAGTTTATCCCACTAGTGTGTTATGCCCGCATGTTTATCTTTTTATTCCAGGAAAAATAAACATTCCCGCCACCAAAACAACTCGTCATTTCCTTCGAAATCTAATACCCACTCAAATCAGTGTCGCATGTCGCATACATCAACACGAAATAAAGGTAAGAACACTTTCCTTCAGAAAAATAAGGAAATTCCACCACGCATTATCGGGACACATTTTTTCCATTCGTGGAGGCTATAGCATGAACTTCAGAGGAAAGCAAACGACCGTACAAAAGTCGTCATTTAATAGTCACAATTTTCCTCTCTGAATATTAATATTGTTGAAAATATTTTGACACAGTTTGTTGTATAATTATTATTAAACCACAGCCCCATCGTCTAATTTAATTTTTATTTTTTCACTAGGTATGTTAAGAAATAAGTATGTACATTTAAAACGTTGTATTAAGTTTGACTTCTCTAAATATCTTTGTTGATAAACGTCGATACTTATCGTGTGAAAATAAATTGGACCACAGGGAAAATGGGAACACTCAAAAATCGATTAGCATCTGAAATTTGCATTTGACGTTAAAATTAGCCTATGGCGTTGCTTGTAAGAAATTAAATCAACACGTTTTTAGTACCACAGATTCGCCCTGTGATCCGAGTCGCCTTGGTCTACTATACAGGGGAAAACAGGAACCACGTTTGTATGAAGAACTGATCATGCTTTTTCCAGCATACACTTTTCTCTCCAGGTTTTTATGTGCCAAGTTTTCGCCTGCTACTTATTCGTTTATTAGGACCCTTAATTGGGAAACTCGTTTGTGATTCATATAGACGGTAATCAGGAGGTGAGATTAGAGGACCAGGGTGGCTAGCCGAATGGCACAATCGCTCACGAAACGCTCACGAAACGAAGCGCTAGTAGGATATCTATCTCTATCGCGCTTGCGTATTGGCGCGACAGAGCCAGCGGCGTATCGCTTTCGTTTGGCGTCGGAGAAATGCCATTCGGCTACGGGGCCTGATTGGATAGCAATATCAGCGTTTTTCTTGGAACTTATTTATCTTACGTAGGTAAGTTTATTATATAACTGTATCACTATAATGATATATTTTTGGCTGCAGCGGTGTGGTCGGAGTTTAATGGAGCTGTGAGGGTGTTACCACACCAATCGATCAATTTTTCGATGTAGAAACTATCGATTAAAATCAACTGTTGACGTCGATACTTAAATCTGAATCAAAACTAAAAAGCAGTAAAAACTAAGTTTGTCTTATTCACTCATCTAACATCATCATCCTCCTCCTTTCATTATTCCGGCATGCGCAACGGCTCATGGGAAGTTTGGCGTAGGCATTAGAGTTTTAAGAAAGCGACAGTCATCTGACCTTCCAACCCGAAGGGTAACTAGGCCTTATTGGAATTAGTCTGGTTTCCTCACGATGTTTTCTTTGAAGCGACAGGCAAATATCAAATGATATTTTCCCACATAAGTTTTTGAAGAACTCACCAATCAGGGGTTCACTCACCCAAAGAATACCCACAAAATTAGGCTAGAAAGTCTAAAAGACTAAAACCATACAATGTCCGATAATTGTGTAAAAATGGCGTCCAAGACTTAATAGCTACTGTCCGTTCTCCGATTTAACGAGTGGAGTCTGGCGGCTCGCCAGCCGTGTAACGAAGTCCCAATGCTATGATTGATAGAGCTAACACGTCTTGAGTGGGCTTTTTAGAGATACGTTTTAAGTACATATTACGTTGGGAGTACTGATATTTTTGCCTTATCGTATTTTAAATTGAAGGGAATTTTATAAATCGCAGCGACATTTTGTAACATTTACAAGTAGCTCCAATGAAAAATAAGCGCCTGTATAAGACCTTAGTAGGTGACTTTAGGGCAAAGCCAAGATATCAAACATTGTACTTTAACGGAAAAAACAGTGTTTAAGAATAGGTACGAGGGTCATGCCAAAAGAAATTAGATACTCAAAATTTACATACTTTATTGTTTATTACAGCTATCTATTTTTTCGAAGTATTCACCGTGAACACGTATACACGTTTTCATCCGTCTAAACCACTTAGAAAATACCGATGACCACTCTTCTTTAGACACCTCAGAAATTTCGTAATTATACGCAGCCAACGCATCTTCTTTGTTCTCAAATCGCCTTCCTTTTAATTTTTCTTTAATTCTCGTAAACTTAAAAATCATCTCTTGGGATGTCCAATATATATAGGATGGCTATTACTTCCTACTGGATCGTCCAATGGATTATTAATGGTTTAGTTAGCGATTTATGTTTTAGCGAGATTTGACTCCACAGTCAAACTATATTTATATTATAAATAGTTTTGTGGAGCTATATGTTTAACATAATGTTCTTGTACCCACATGCATAGCAACTGAATAAAATTAAATACATACATACATACAATCACGCCTGTATCCCATAAAGGGGTAGGCAGAGCACATGAAACTACTAAAGTCTCAGTGCCACTCTTGGCAATTAAGGGGTTAAAAGAAAACGAAAATTGTGACATTGCAGTGACAGGTTGCCAGCCTCTCGCCTACGCCACAATTTTAACCCAAAATTAAATAATAAATAAATAAATTTCTCTTTATCAAGTGTCCATATTTACCTACTCGTACCTATGCGAGGAACATAATTTCGTGAACGGTGTGTATCTTGACTGAATATTTAAAAGGATAAGAGACATTAATTGGACATTACGTTACAAATATTTATTTGCAAGTTTGTGCTTTGCATGAAGTGGTGTTTTTTAATATACCTTTTTAGGGTTCCGTAGTCAACTAGGAACCCTTATAGTTTCGCCATGTCTGTCTGTCCGTCCGTCCGTCCGTCCGTCCGTCCGCGGATAATCTCAGTAACCGTAAGCACTAGCAAGCTGAAATTTGGTACCAATATGTATATTAATCACGCCAATAAAGTGCAAAAATAAAAAATGGAAAAAAATGTTTTATTAGGGTACCCCCCCTACATATAAAGTGGGGGCTGATTTTTTTTTTCATTCTAACCCCAACGTGTGATATATTGTTGGATAGGTATTTAAAAATGAATAAGGGTTTACTAAGATCTTTTTTTGATAATATTAATATTTTCGGAAATAATCGCTCCTAAAGGAAAAAAAAGTGCGTCCCCCCCCCTCTAACTTTTGAACCATATGTTTAAAAAATATGAAAAAAATCACAAAAGTAGAACTTTATAAAGACTTTCTAGGAAAATTGTTTTGAACTTGATAGGTTCAGTAGTTTTTGAGAAAAATACGGAAAACTACGGAACCCTACACTGAGCGTGGCCCGACACGCTCTTGGCCGGTTTTTTATAATTTTCTTGTCCTGCACCTTGCTGACGTATTTCCGTGATAAAACTTGCAAATCGGTAAGATTCCTATAGAAGTAAAGTAGCTCATTCCTCATTCTGCTGCAATACGTAATGGCGCTTAAAAATCGTTCAGGAATAGCCCTCGTACTCTCGAGAATGTTCAAGCGAATGCACCACGATCATAGATTTCCTTACATTAGATCCATCAATATGATACTTAGAATAGACACTACAGCGCAATGCTACGTACGTCGCGCGCAGTAGTGATTAGAAGAGTAGGTATGCGTGCACTCTAAAAAAAAATTGGTTGCTCCTATCAATATTTTGATAGTCGTAGTCAAGCATCTTGATTCCATACGAGCCTGATAAGATCTTAGACAAATGAAATAAGGTAATTTTGATTGCTCTTACTTTTGCAACGTAACTGAATCGATTAAGATCTTGTTCAATAATTCCACGAAAAATAATTATGCTAACTAAATTACCTTAGTAAGTTCAACTAAGGATTGAATCAATCTATGTTACATAGTTATGGCTAACAAGTTAATAATTGATTCAAGGTGTACAATGGTTAGAAATAACAAAACATCTAAGTAATTAATTAAATCATACATTCCCTTGTTGTTTTTAGTAATCAGCTTTATTTGAATTATATAAGATCGTAATTGTAGTGATTAACTTAACGTCAACTAAGAGAAAACTGCTCTTAGTTGGTCTTCATTTTTTAGAGTGTGCAAAAACGACATACATATTTAGGATCACCCCTTATACCTGCCCTTATTATGCCCCTGCATTCTTAAAGGCAGGATACAATGTTTCAGAACTTGAGATTCAAATAATAAAAACTAGATAAGCATGTAGCCGAGACTTTTATAAAATTGAAGTGATTGTGATTGAACATAGAGTTGAGTTGAAAACAGAAGTGACGATTTTCTAAATCTGATTGACTCATTAGTGCCATCTTGCTAAAATTTCAGAACGGCAGAACGACGAAAGTACGAATTGTGCTCTGCGCGTTACTTACCAAAACAAAATCATTCGTAGGTACACTGCTTTAAGATGGTTACCAACAGGGTAAATTAGTCCTTTACATGCTGGATCTAGTGATAGCTACCTGGTCTAGCGAATGATTTGAACGGAACTCACGTTGCAGTGCCGGTGCCCACTTGCCACTATTGGTGTTTGATCAGTTTGTACTTAACTGACCTGAACTCAATCTTAAATCCACGAGATACGGTCCAGCAAAAGTATTTGTTAATTCACTGGATAAATGTCCAGTTTATACTTGAGCTCTGCTTGGATACGATGGACTAAAGGGACAGAGATCAATAATAAATTGCTTTGGAAAGAGGAGCTAACTGATGGCCTGGCTGATTAGATGCCTTCAGTGTTAATACTTAAACAAGGCTCTATTGTGTTGAATGAGGCTGACATACTGCTTCTTAGGACATTCAGCATTGTACGAATCTTAAATTGTATTCATTTTATACAAGGACTGGGGCCTGGGCGCCCAGATTTTATACAAGGACTTGGCGAAGCGGCTGACTGATACTACGGGGGCCAAAAGAGCTGGCAGCTTCCTCGCTCAACGTATAAGTATTGCAATTCAGCGAGGAAATGCTACCAGCATCTTGGACACTATGCCTCAATGGCCCTCTTTACTCTTACTTTGATTTTTAGTTTTCTTTTTAATTGCCTAGTTTATGATATTTATTGTATGGAATTTTTATTTGTGCTAATCACTGTATTAATAATGAAATACATCTGTAGTTACAATGAAACACCCATTGCCCTTAATTCCTTAAAAGACCAAAATAAATTGGAAGAGATCCTTTAAAGGGATACAGTCCCTTTGAGACCATTCTATAGCCCATATACCCTTATAGGTCTAGTAGATGTCGCTAGGGTGTCCCTATTGGCTCAAAAAATGGAAAGATTCAGCGGCGATGGCTGGGTGTCTTAGTGGCACAGATGTCAGGCTGCTAGAAGAGTGTTTCAGAGACCATGAATTCAAGCCTCACCAAAGATTAATGTTTAATTTCTGTTGACCGTTCTTCGTGACTGTGAGTCTCACACTCACTAATAAAAGCGACGATAAATCAAAGTTTTTTCGCTGCACAGTAGAAAAAGTGCTCATTCGCAAATTGTGGTCATGTCAAATTGTAGCGTTTATGTGAGATGTCAGAATTGACGTATCGTTTATTGACAGTGACGTACTGATTAGGTGCACGAGACAAGTATGGAGTAGGACTTCCGGTTCGGGTGCCATCTTAGTGGCATCGCGTCGCGAATAATTTCTCCTTCTTTTGCTCATTAATGTTGTTTAAAGTGTAATATCGATAGCTTATTATGCAGTAAACTAATGTTATAGTGAGAAGCTGATGAAGAATTAATCTCGAAACGCGTTTAGCCCCTTTTTTGTCATCGACGGCCGATAGTCCACGTGCCCTTGTAAAATCTAGCTATCAATTTACAAGTGCCTACTACCGAACAACGTCGCACTTACCTTGACACTGGCAAAATAGTCCCATCAAGTGGGACTGAGGCCATTTATTAAAAAAAAAAAAGTATGGAGTAAAGACTGCTAATCTCTGAGAAAGTATTCAAGTATCATTATTATTACTATTTGAGGCACACGTTTACTCGTTATCCTCATTAGATTAGCAGTTAAGTATGTAATAAATGCATGTACGTTTCTTAGAAATAAACAGATTAATTATTATTTTTTTATTCCAAGCTAATTATTGTAGAGACAGATTTGAACCAAATAAATTGACAGACTTCAACTTTTGAAATTTTTACTCAATATTGTCACAGGGAAATTCAATGCTTAATTTGTAAACATCGTAACACTCAAGGCGCATTAACACACTAATCGATCGATAGTTTCTACCAATTCTACCTAACATGTCGGTAGAACAGTCAACGTCAAGCGATGCCATAATTCAATATATTATGGTTACCACACCAATCGAATAATGTGGCCTGCGGGACCCGTTGACTTCGTTTCGTGGCACTGCAAAAGAGTTAATCGAGTCGCATGCCTGATTCATTGCTGTCAATTCGACTTTGTAGATTAACAGTCTCTATTAATAACGTGTCTCGGTAAAAATTAGCATAATTGCTTTTCTGATTACTTATCTCTTGTTTGGCGGCATCTTGAAAGGGTTATTGATGATTAAAATATTAAAATCATTAAAGCTCGTTAACACGTAGGCTTTGTTTGATTTTCAAGTAGGTGGAAAGGTCATTAGTTATAAATCATTTTTAATTTGAAGTTGAGGATAGGAAGGTAGGTGGTAGTTTGATTACATAATTTTTGTAGAGTTTGTCGGGTTATTAAGAAGTTTTAATACAACTATGATATAAACAAGCTTACAGCGTAACATTCTTAATTGTACCTACTTTAAAAAACGTTGTCATCAAAATTTATTCTAGATACTGACATTTTTATCTTACTTTATTGTAATTCCCTGTACGAATGTATAATTATATAATTACTGAATCTAACTCTACTACTGAATGTAAAAATGACATGTAATATTGCAAATATTGTGAATAAATAATATGAATATGAATATGAATATGAAATTAAATTAAATATTGGATGGCCTAGTCGGTAACAAAATATTGAGAACCCGTTAGCCCGTTACCAATATTAGATAGTAAACATTTTTAAATGGACACATGCTAAAATAATAGTTATTTGTTACACAAGGGGGCAAAGTTGTATTTTAACGCCGAGTGTGGAATTGAAAAACGAGCAAGTGAAAGGATTCTATAGTTGAACTACGAGCGAAGCGAGTGGTTCGAGAATAGAATCCTGAACTTGCGAGTTTTTTAACACACGAGAAGTAAAATACATTTGCACCCAAGTGTAACACAAAACTTTTCCCCTCACTGCAGCGAGGAAACTACAACGCAAAAAATGCGTTTATCACTGCTTCCAGTAGTTTCACAGGTGGTAAATCATCTTTATTACTAGATTCACCTACTTTTATCAATTTTAAAGTAGTTAATTTGACTTTATTCAAGGTCAAATTACTTTACCCACTAGTGGATAAAATGCGTTTTTACCCCGCTGCTATTAAAGGACAAAACACGTGTTTCCGAGCTAGTGAGGGGAAAAGATATTTACAACAAACATAAATAATATTATAATCAATAGCTTTATAAATCTTCTAATGGTTATTCGGAGAAAATGCATGATAATATCTCTCAATATTCAAGTAAAATTGAAATCGACGCCATTTCATCAATTTCTATATGTGCGAAGTATAGCGAACTCAATATAATTTAATCTCATCATCATCCTCCTTGCGTTATCCCGGCATTTGCCGCGGCCCATGGGAGCCTGGGGTCCGCTGTGACAACTAATCCCAAGATTTGGCGTAGGCACTAGTTTTACGAAAGCGACTGCCATCTGACCTTCCAACCCAAAGGGTAAACTAGGCCTTATTGGAATTAGTCCGGTTTCCTCACGATGTTTTCCTTCACCGAAAAGCGACTGGCAAATATCAAATGGTATTTCGCACATAAGTTCCGAAAAACTCATTGGTACGAGCCGGGGTTCGAACCCGCGACCTCCGGATTGAAAGTCGCACGCTCTTACCACTAGGCCACCAGCGCTTCTATAATTTAATCTATAAAGTAAAATTTAAGTCTAAATCCCAAATGAAAATCCAATAGAAATCATAGCCAAGCCGTCGCAAATCTCTATAAACATTGAACGTTTGGAAAACCAATAAAAATAGACGTTGGAAATCAATACTAAATAATAGCTCCAGTTTCGAAAAGTTAGCTTTGGAACTCGGGCCCGGGGAGAAAGAAGAGTGTAAATTCTGTTTATACACGGTGTAACGACTAGCTACTGAAAATCATACAATCCTTTATTCAGAAACTGGGTGAATTCAAGTCATGAGTGAATAGGCTATTGCCTATTACTGAACCAGTGAGCTACAACCTCGGCCTTGTCGTCACTTTCCATCAGGTGCGACTAAGGTCAATCACTGGCCAGTTTATAAAAAAAAAAAAAGTATAGTAGGTTCTAATTATTACTGGGGTAGTAATTGAACTATATTTTTTTCTTTTCTGTACATAGTGTTCGTTTGTATATCGTGTTTTAATTCGTTTTTCCTCTCATTTCGCTCAAAGGTTGACTGGACGAGATCCCTTATAGGGATAAGTTCGCCTTTGTACACCGTAACTATACCGTATTTCTATGTCCTAATTTGTCTTATGTACAATAAAGTGTTTACATACATACATACATTTTTTCTTTTCTTTATTTTATATCATTCTGAGAACTGTTAAATTAAACTATGGAAAAACAGTGGTAGCTTTTGGATGAAAGGAGTGTCTGGTGCCTTTTTGGCTCATAGAGTGGACGATTGGAAGATTGTGGGTCACGAGAAGATGATTCTTATTTTATCTGATCAGATCCTAGCGAAAACTTGTGGTGTTTAAAGAAAGAGGTTCATGAAATAAAACTGTAGAAACGGATTATATCGCGTATAATGAATTCACAATTCATAAAATAGAAATAGAAATATTTTTTATTCATGGCAAAATAATACATAAAAGACACACACAAATACAATCAATCAGTTCTATTTATACTTCACTAGCTTTTGCCCGTGGATTCTCACGTTAGAAAGAGACAAAAAGTAACCTATGTCACTGTGTGCTCCGTTTTGCCCTGAAAGACGGACAAACAAACAGACACACACTTTCCCATTTATAATATTAAGTATGGACTTGTAATTTTTCCTCAGTCACCCGTTGACCACGAATGCTGTAAAGTGTTCGAAACGTCGGGATGAATTTTAAATTCATTATACGCAATATAATCTGTTTCCATAGTTTTATTTCATGAGTAACTATCGCGGTAACCGAATACAATATTAAGAGAGGTTCATGCTCAGCAATGTGCAACAAAGGTTTATTTCTTAATAAAAAATAATAAATAAATATTATAGGACATTTTACACAGATTGACTGAGTCACACGGTAAGCTCAAGAAGGTTTGTGTTGCGGGTACTCAGACAACGTTAAGTATAATATACAAATACTTATTATATACAAAGAAAACATCCATGACATGACAATAATGATGGATGATTAATGATGAAATGGCATCAAAGCTTTCAGAATTGCATTTCACATGGTGTATGCCGCGTACTTATGTCGTTTTTGGCCCGTCACTCAGAACTGAGCTGCAGCGAGCTTTGTTTGATTGATTGCAACGCAAACACCGACATTTTTTATTCCATCACGGCTGTTTACTCTGCCGTCCACTCTGTTACATAACTTCTGGAATGTTCCGACTGAACTGGGATAGAAATGCGAGTTGTAGGATTTCCTTTTAACAACTCGTATGCTAGCTGCAGGGTTAGCACATGATTTGCGCGAGAGTATATCACCGCGAGATAGATCACACATCTTCTTCTAATTATTCTTCTTTGTCTTATTCTAATTCCTATTCATAACACAAGGATTTTTATTTGTATAAGTACTAGTCGCTATCTAATATTACAAGTTTATAAGAGACGCGATTTAAAAAAAAAATATAGGACATTCAGATTTACTGTCCCACGTTAAGCTCAAGATGGTTTGTGTTGCAGGCACTCAGACAACGATATATATATAATATACAAATACTTATATACATGGAAAACATCCATAACTCAGGAACAAATATCTGTGCTCATCATACAAATAAATGCCCTTACCGGGATACGAACCCGGGACCGCGGCGTAGCAGGCAGGATCACTACGCTCTAGGCCAGATCGGTCGTCAAACTATAAATTATAACTAGTAACTTTTGTAAATGAACAACATATTCCATAATCCCTACTCTTTACCTAAGATAAGAATCGTAGTCATTCGCGAGACTTAGATAAGACAATCTGGTCACAAAGATCTCCTGCGCAACTTATCTCACGACGTTTACATCATAATAATGTCCACATTCATTGTAAATACAAGTGTGTGCAACGGTTACTTAGTTATTCATTTTAGGGTTCAGTAAGTCTCAGATGCAAGGACCTTTTTCTTGATTTTTGTTCTCCGCTATCGGTGCCTATTTTTTCATGGACTCTGTACAGTCACTTGCATTTTAATACGTTACAAATCGAAGGTCGCAAAAATATTGGAAATAAACATAATTATTATTGCACATATCGTTGTACGAAAACTTCAAGTGACGTTCGAATTCAAACTGCACCAGCATTCTCTAATGCTGACTGCAATGGTCAACAATCAACATTCTGGGCAAAACAAAACAAAAAGAAAAACAAATAACAAACACTGGGAACAACAATAAACACAACAAACAACAAACACGACAAATTCTGACAAACAAATTCACAAATTGTGGGAATGAAGTTATGACTATTTTGTAAAAATATGCAGTCGGCAACGACGACAACGGCATTTTAGACTTTTCCTGCAATAATGTAGTCTATGCAAATACTGAAGCAGTAATGCTATTGCAGTCTGAATTCGATCATCAAATTTAATGAAATCAATAATTACCCTAGAGTAAGAGGTCCCCACAGAAAAGTGAAAACCAGCGTTGCGGATGTCAGCGGCATTATGGGGGTCATATTTTAGCGTCTAATGTTTTTTGTTTGCATGTCTTTTGTTTTATTTGTACTTTGTTGTGGCGTTAAATACCTAAATGTTTTCTATTCTATTCTAGTCTAATAATTCATCTTGTGTGATGGCACAGAAGTAACGGTATACAACTATGACTCCTTGTGTTTTTTGTTATCACTGCATAAACTGCATTATTATTTATACTAGCCATCTCTTTCCAATGAATCACCCATCTTGCTCTTTTCTTGCTCTAAATTCGTTATCTCGCTGTGTTTCGTTGACATTCTTTCCTCTGACATCATTTTTGCATCACCAGCCAAGAATTTGACAGGGCAATTAAGATATTTATTGTAATAGTTCTATTTTTTACAGCTAGTGTGCCATTTGTGCTAATGATTGATAATTTGAGCTGGTATATTAAGGCGCGGTGAGCGTAAACATTTGCGAAAGTCTTTCATAAAACTTGACAAATCTTTGTTATATTTTTTCGTTCCAAGTACAGATATTACGGAATTCTCCGATCCTTTTGGAAGTATTTTTCAAAATGTTCAAAGGTTTGTTAACACTATCTTGCTTATAGACATAAAAAATAGTTAATCCTAAGCAAACATTTTTACAAATCATATTTTATGGAAAAAAAACTCTCAATAAATTTCATAAAATCTCAGTAATTGTTAATTTAAAACATTAAACAGCGGGAAGATAATAAATATGGGTTAAAAATAAGTCTCCGTGTAAATAGCCCAAAAGCTTTAACTCAAGGTCAAAGACAAAATAATGGGCCTTAACAAAATTTAGGAAATACTAACGTCATTATGTTATTAAACGTAATGTAAGATCAACAAATGATGATGGACGGCAATAAGTGAAATGGCATGATTGGTGTTCACCGTTGCTTTTTACATTACTTCTCATTTTTAACTGGGACACTCAAATAATGCTATTATGAAACTGTAAGGTTTTTTAGATGAGATATGTTTAAAGTATATCTACGTATTTGAGTAATTTTGAAAGTAAAACCGCAAAAACGAAAAACATATACAATTTTGACATGGTTTAGGGATTCAAATTAAAATTCCGTAGGAAAGAATTCTGAAACATTTTTTTCATTTAAGTATAAACTTAGACACTTGTTAAATATTAGTTAATTTTGGAAATACCTTGTTGTGTTACTTTAGCTATTGTTGCTATTGGCTTTAATTAAGTTAATTATCTCATTGTATCACTTCAATGCAACATCAGTAGTCAATTTTGTTATTCTATGTTTAGGTATTTTTTTTATGATAAAATCCACCTATGCCTATTAATCATCAGTATATACCTTATCTTTTTAAACAATAATAGGTCACATGCAACAGAACTGCTGATTTACTAAAAAATCACCATAAATATTTCAATGGTCGCAACCTATTAAGACAATATGAAATGCGAATACTAATGCAGTCCTAGGGCATATCGTAGAAATGGCTAAGCGTGATCTTTTATAAACTGTTAGATCCAGTAGAAAACACTAATGGAAAAATATTTAAATAGTGTGCACCATCATCGTTGAAACTTATGTTGCTTTTGACAAGCTTGAAACACATTGAAAGTCATCTTAAAAGTGTAATAAAAATTAAAATGTAATTTACTATCAATAGTCCCTGACAAATGTTAGTCATTTTGAAGACTACAATTTTGTTTATTGCTCTTTTGTTTAAAACAAATCTTAAGTAATGAAACAAACGCATTGCTAGTGTTGCAAGCGATTAGTCTTAACAAGTTAAGTCCAATGATCCCTAAACCGTAGAACAATGAAGGTACAGGCTATTAAAATCGATTCCGTGCCCACCATTCCGCATATAAAGATGATTTGTTTAAAATTCCGCAACCGGCCCCACGTGATGAATATCTCGACCGTATATTCGAATAATGATCATGCCTTGCACTGCATTCAATAGCCTTTTGCATACAATATGGTAGATGGATTTATATTAAAATATGGCCAACGTCAGACCCGGTTGCTCAATAAATTATTCATTACACACAGTCAATTTTCGTTCAAGATGAACAATAAGTATATCAAATTCACAGATGCTGCTCATACATATTCAGGTTGCATTATTGTTCTGGCTTGTCGGTAATTAGATCGCCCACGAAAGGAAGCTGTACCTTAATAAGTTAGTAGCGACAAAGTTGGTAATATATTACCTATGTCTCACGTCAAAAACGGCGTTTAATTTTGTACCTTACCGTAGTGGAGGACAGTACGAATTCATGCGGATGCCATTCGGTCTTTTGTATGCTCCGAGTCTGTTTTAATACGTGTATCTCATTAGGGTCAGTGTAAATGATTACCATTTTTATGGAGTAGGTAGATGCGTACGATTCTCCTGTCATAGTCCTGTTTGTTTTTGTGTGGGCATGAATATGGATTGTTATTGTGATGGTTATGGATATGGATCTCATCTGAACAAAAGAACACATAGAAGAAGACCATATAGATACCTGTATAAATGCAGAATCTAAAACGGGTAAGTAATACGAGATATAAGAACGTATCATATATTACTTATAAAATATACGCTCACTTTGTATAAGCTTGTTCAGCATAACGTTTACTGGATATAATGCTCAAAATCGATAATAGCAAATCATCTAATTTCGAAGTGGATAATGTTCATTCTCTATAATATCAGTGTATATAAAGATTAATGTATATAACGTTAGGGATACCTAATATTTATAACATATATTAATCAATTATTCTAATATCAAAAGGTGTAATGTTCATAATATCTAAGATCTATGTTTATAACGTTTGGGATACCTAATATTAATAATCTATATTTTTCAATTAATCTAACATCAAAAGGCGTAATGTTCATTCTGTGTGTAAGATTTTAAATGCATAATAACCTAACCTAACCCACTTTCTTAGCAACAATTTTGTGTGCGGGTCGCAGTTCTAACCCAACCTAAACCTACTTTCTTAGCAACAGTTGTATGGGGGTCGCAATTCTAACCTAACCTAAACCTTCTCTCTTAGCAACAGTTTTGTATGGGGGTTGCAGTTCTAACCTAACCTAAACCTACTTTGTTAGCAACAGTTTTGTGTGGGGATCGCAGTTCTAACCTAACCTAAACCTACTTTCTTAGCAACAGTTTTATGTGGGGGTCGCAATTCTAACCAAACCTAAACCTACTTTCTTAGCATCAGTTTTGTGTGAGGGTCGCAGTTCTAACCTAACCTAAACCTACTTTCTTAGCAACAGTTTTGTGTGGGGGTCGCAGTTCTAACCTAACCTAAACCTACTCTCTTAGCAACAGTTTTGTATGGGGGTCGCAGTTCTAACCTAACCTAAACCTACTTTCTTAGCAACAGTTTTGTGTGGAGGTCGCAGTTCTAACCTAACCTAAACCTACTTTCTTAGCAACAGTTTTGTGTGGGGGTCGCAATTCTAACCTAACCTAAACCTACTTTCTTAGCAACAGTTTTGTGTGGGGGTCGCAGTTCTAACCTAACCTAAACCTACTTTCTTAGCAACAGTTTTGTGTGGGGGTCGCAGTTCTAACCTAACCTAAACCTACTTTCTTAGCAACAGTTAAATGTTATATATGGAGAACGGTATGGTATATAAACTGATATTAAGCTAATATAATCATTTTATTAAGTAATGTTATTTATGGTAGACGGTATACTTAGTGTATGGTATATAAACTGAAATTAGCTAATTTAAACATTATATTAAGAAATGTTATTCATAGTGAACGGTATACGTAGTGTATGGTATATAAACTGAAATTAAGTAACGTTAACGTTATATTAAAAAAAGTTATGTAAAACTAATATTATAGCAATTAAGCGTTATTTCTTACAAAAGTATTGATTTTGGTGTTATATCTAACGTTCATTATTGCTGCTGATCGTTAGTAACATGAAATTATATATATTAACGTTATATCTCGTGGGACGCACCCATCTAAAACAGTTCATTTGAACATCAGACGATTTAAAAAAATGAATCATTGGTTCATCACTTATATAACAGAAAACTAAATAAAGTTTGTTTTAAAGTGGAACAATGTAAAACAAAAATAAGCGTGTGATATTTCGATATATTTGACGTTTAGTTTTAGGTTATAAGTACTAACTTCTTAGCCTGTTTAAGTAATCTAGTTATCAGTGACAAATAAACATAAAGAATTTATAACTTTCAACCTAGACTTAAAGATTACAAGAAAGATCCAAAAAGAAAGAATTAAAGCGATAGCTAGTTAACCACAAAATAAATGACCATCCATATTAATTTGTAAATATTTACCAGCGATCAAAATTCTGCCTGTCAATACAATTGAAGCGCTTGACGAATAGCGAGTTTTACTAGCTGTCTGTGTGACGGATGCGGAACATGACCTTACAATTTATATCTCCGAGAGATAAATCAAGCCACGGTGTACGATCAAAACTGACACGGAGATCTTGAGCTATAACCCCTTGGATGCGGTGTGAGATGCAGGAGGAAGCGAGAGCGGGAGAGCAAGCGACAGCGGTTGAATCAACTAAGAGACATGAAAAGTTTTATGGTCTAAGATTTAGACTAAATTAGATTCAAGAATGTAATCATGATGCTTTTAAAGAATTGAAGAAGGAATAGGATGTAAAGGATGTGATTCACCTTACGATTTATATCCCCGAGAGATAAATCAAGCCACAGTGTACGATCAAAACTGACACGGAGATCTTGAGCTATAACCTCTTGGATGCGGTGTAAGATGCAGGAGGAAGCGACAGCGGGAGTGCAAGCGACAGCGGTTGAATTAGCTACAAACATGAAAGCTTAATGGTCTAAGATTTGGACTAAATTAGATTCAAGAATGTAATCATGATGCTGTTGAAGAATTTAAGAAAGAATACGATGTAAAGGATGTGATTCACCTTACAATTTATATCTACGAGAGAAAAATAAGTCTCGGCGTACGATCAAAATTGACACGGAGATCTTGAGATATAACCTCTCGGATGGGGTGTGAGATGTAGAAGGGAGCGGGAGCGCAAGCGGCAGCGGTTGAATCAGCTAAGAGCCATGACAATTTATACTCGTATAGTGTAACATCGATATCTTTTTATTATTTAGTCGATACTAAATTAGATTGAAGTATGTAATGATGATGAAGTAAACGATGTGACTCCACAAACGCACCTCCAACCCTTCTTGTTAGTTGTGCCTGGGCGGCAGTCATCGCCTACGCGTTTGCGTCCTAGCTCTAAAAAAAGAAATGTAAAAATATAAAATTTCAAACATTATAAGTATTAAAATAAAATTGATCCCAAATGGCACAAAAGCAAATAAAAGAAACAAAAATGTATAATTATAGGGTATAAATTCTAATTTCCTAAAAGATAAATTGAGGTAGAAATATCACAAAATGATGACTGACGACTATAAAACTCTATAAGTCAAAAGTTTGAAGATTTATGAACAATTTTGTGTGATGACATTCAAAAGATAACAATTTTATTGAAAATGAGACAAAAAAAATCAGAACCTAAAGACTCAAAATAAAAATTATTTATAATTATTTGTAACATTGAAATCGAAGTCCTACATTTTATTTCTCTTGATTCTCTGATATCTTTTAAATTACACCACACCATGTATATAACGAACTTTTTTCTCCTGAACGCAAGTGTTTGCCACGGATGAATAGCTATAAAAAATCTTTATGATTATAGCTTTCATGGATATAAAGTTGTGATCGTAGAAAAAGTGTTGGATTCGAAAAGAAAGTGATGGATGCCATCGATTTTGGGAAACGAGATAATGTTAACACTACGTAAGGGTCCAATCGTTGTTTTGATTGAGAACTTGTTGATTAACTAAATTGATATTGATCTCAAAATTATGGTGAATTTTTTTCTCTTAATCTTCGTCACTAATTTCTCAACAGGAAAATTTAAAAAATATACCCTCACGATCCAAAAAATAAGTGATCAGGCTAGTCTTTAATCTAAAGTTCTAAATCAATAAAATAAATATTGAAATCATCAAACCCGCTACAGCAAAACCAATTATGTACTTTTCCATTGAGATGTCACCTACTACTACAGTAGTTTGCGGTTGTTACCTACTTGAGGCTAAAATGATTACCGATTGTGTATCTTCAGCGGACATATTATAATCGCACGCAAAAATACTACGCGACAAAAGCACATGCCTATGGTGTTGTGTGACAATCAAAGTTATTGTTATTTTATTAAATCAATTAAAACTAACGAATATCAATACGTAGTTATTCAGTTTAACATTTTTCACACCCGCGGAACTGCATTCGAACCAATATATCTGATAGGATATTGAAAGGCAAAGCTTTTTAATTCAGTTTTTTCGCCAAAATTTCAACTCGATTGGTTTAAAAACTTTAAATTGGTGGAAACCTTTTTATTTTATTTACAAGGCCAAATTTGCACTTTGGGAATTCCAATTTGTGTTCACTTTTTTCGTTTTTTTGCAGTGTAGAAATTTAATTGAATTTAAAATGCTTGTTCATTCATACCATGAAGCATTAAGTCCGCCTTTTGCAATAAAGTCTGCGGCTGTGCAATAAAGTGCAAATAAATAAAACACATTCATAAAAATTTGGGATCTTAGATTGCAAATTATAAATGCAGAAATCAATCGCAATGAAAAAATCAACAGTGATCGACTCTGGCCAACGTGGGACTCGAACCACATCCAACGCATTGGACCGGCAACCCAAGGATGCGGGTTTCATTGCGATTGATGTCTGCATTTATAATTTGCGATTTCTAAAGTGGTACGTTTCACAATAAAAAAAGGAAAAATATGTGTTTATATTTAAACATATGGATATTTTAACATTGAATCTTAGATTGTTCTTTGTTTCTAAGATCATTTTAATTAATTTCATTTATTGCCTAACTTGCGATTATTAATTTACCTACCTACTTAGTCTGCCTATCTTTTATTCCGTCACATAATCATCATGATTTTGTTCAAGCCCAAATTGTGATATAAATTTTCCTTTAATTTTTACAAATGAGTTTTGCAATTACATACCTAATACTATCTGCTAACAAAATAAAAATTTAAAAAGTGAAAGTAGTGCAAAGCCTGACAATCTTTATGACAGTAATGATGGATGACTTTATCCATTTATAATGAAACAATCGTTCTTTTTTATTACAACGCGATAAAAGCATGGACAGTTTTTTTATCACTATGTTATGTTATGCAGATAACAACAAGATTTGAACCAGTGTAGGACATGTATCCATACTGGTACAGTCAGCACCAATAAGTAGTGCCGGTTGGAACAACATGTCTAAAGCGTCTTCTGTTTATCAAAAGTATCACTTTTAAGTCTTTTGAAACCTGTGTGCGTAGCCGAATGGCACAAACGCTCACGAAACGCTCGTAGATATCTATCTCTATGTCTCGTGCGTATTGGCGCGACAGAGCTAGACTACCTTTCGCGGCGTTTCATTTTCATTTCGCGTCGCAGAAATGCCATTCGGCTACGGCAGCACCTGGTTCCGCTACTTTGGACGCTGATTGTAACAGATCATGTTAGTGCCAATGCTTGACAAACTTGAACGCCTCCAGAACGTGTGCATAAGATTTATATTCGGGCTAAAGAAATTCGACCATGTTTCCCTCTTTCGCAGTCAACTCAAGTGGCTTCCCATCCGCCGTCGCAGGGATCTGCATATTCTTTCTCTCCTATTTAATGTTCTGTTTAATCCTTCGTCTCCTCTTTATCTTTCACAAAAATTTAAATTTATGGCGGACGGTAGTGGCCATCGTCTACGTTCTAGTTCTAATCTTGCACTGGCAACAGCTCATCATAAATCCCGTGCGTATAGTAAATATCTTTTGCAGTGCGAGCGGTTCAACTTTGGAATGAGTTGCTTCCATCCTTAAGGAAATCGCAGTCCGTTGCCTCGCTCAAGGGGCAGTTAAAAAAGCTGTGGCTATTGGAACATGGATGACTTGTTTGTAACTAGTTTAGTTATAGATACTATATATAAATATATATTTATTTACTATATACATATATTATTATATATTCTTTATATTTGATGTACCTTTTATTCCAATTTTATTTTATTATTTTTGTTTTAGTCTCTTTTATATTTTTATGGGCTTTCCTATAAACTGTTGTACTAAGTGCTATTTATATTTGTCTACTATTCTTCATCACATTTCACCTACTCAAAGGTTAGGCTGGAAGAAATCCCTTACAGGGATAAGTTCGCCTTTGTACTGTCTATCCTGTGTCATATTTGTGTTTTGTGCAATAAAGAGTTTATACATACATACATACAATGTTATTCGATAGACTTGTTGGGGACACAACTTCTCTCTCTGATTAGGATCTATTAAGTCGAATGCCATTGGATATGACGAGCTAAGTAGGGTTATGGTATTGCATATCCTTGATTGCATTGTGCCTATTATAACGCATATCGTCAATCTCTCCATGCGTACAGGAGTCTTCCCATCTCTGTGGCGTAGTGCCTATGTAATTCCTCTCCCGAAAGTACCTAACCCCTCGTTGCTTAAAGAATTTCGTCCGATTTCAATTCTTCCGTTTTTGTCCAAGGTTCTGGAAGCCGCAGTGCACAAGCAACTGTCCATTCATATCTCTAATAACCACATTCTCTCGCCATTCCAGTCAGGCTTTCGTTCAGGGCATAGTACGACTACCGCTTTACTCAAGGTTATTGAAGATGTGCGGCAGGGCATAGAAGCGTCTCTTGTCACAGTAGTGGTATTAATAGACTTTTCAAATGCATTTAATGCTGTAAATCACGAGCTTCTCCTTGCCGCCCTCGATCATCTCAATATCTCGTCATCAGCGGCCGAGTGGTTTGCATCCTACCTTTGCGGTCGTCGGCAGGCAACACGTGCCAATCGGACACTTTCTGACTGGTGCGAACTTTCATCTGGTGTTCCTCAGGGCGGTATACTTTCTCCACTGCTGTTTTCTGTATTTGTTCATTTAATAACGCCCTTAATAAATTGCTCATATCACTTGTACGCCGACGACTTACAACTGTACACTCAAGTGGCGGTTAATAATATGGACGAGGCTATAACCCGGCTAAATAACGACCTTTCTAGCATTGCATCCTGGTCGAAAGATTTTGGGATCGATGTCAACCCGTCTAAGTGTCAAGCTATCGTACTCGGGACTCCGCGTTCTGTTTTACTCTCTGACTTCTCACATGTAAGACCCATTCTCTTTGAGAGTACCGTAATACCACTATCATCGCAAGTGAGGAACCTGGGGTTGATCATCGATCGGGGCTTGACCTGGGAGCCACAAGTTTCTGACGTATGTCGCAGAGTTACAAATACATTAAGATCATTATACAGATTTAAACATTTCTTGCCGACGAGCACTAAAATTCTACTCATACAGGCTCTTGTGCTTCCAATCGTTGATTATAGTGATGTGTGCCTTACTAATCTTTCACAAGGACTCTTAGACAGGTTAGATAGACTTCTAAATAGTTGCATAAGGTTTATCTTTGGCCTCCGCAAGTACGATCATATCTCCATCTATCGCCGGAAACTTAATTGGCTCCGAGTACGGGACCGCAGGAGCCTCAGAGTGCTGTGTATGCTGTACAGTATACTAAATGACCCAGCAATACCGGAGTACCTGCGGTCTAAATTTCAGTTTGTCACCGCACAGCCGGGCCGTGAGCTTCGTTCCTCTCGGAAACTCATTTTGTCAGTGCCTCTCTATCGCTCCGGATCCATGTCCAACTCTTTCACTATGCATGCGATTCGTCTTTGGAATGATCTCCCTCTTGACATAAGGCAAAGTCAGACCAAGTCTCTGTTTAAGATCAAGTTGCGCAGACATCTTTTAGAAAAGTCTCATAACTAAGAGTCGTAATAATTATAAGGCAGATATATATATTTATTTATGTATATATAATGTTACGTATGTATATTTATGTGTATTTGTAAGTAGGTATCTATATTATTTTAAGTATGTATATTTTTTTAATATATATAATAGTAAGCTGTATGATATATATAATCATTTATGGTTATTTAGTAGGTATTCCATTTCTCGTCATTGCGACATTTCCTGCACCTATTAAGCTCTTATAGATCTCTGTTTGGCCCAAAGGTTAGCTGGTAGAGAATGCCTTCTGGCATTAAGTTCGCCTTTTGTACATTTTTTTTACTGTGCAATAAAGTTTAAATAAATAAATAAATAAATAAACTTCTATAACTTCAACATAAATATTTTTTATACTACGTCGGTGGTAAACAAGCATACGGTCCGCCTGATGGAAAGCGGTCACCGTAACCTATGGACGCCTGCAACTCAAGGAGCGTCAGATGCGCGTTGCCAAACCATTAGAAAGTTGTACACTCCCGTACACAGCAAAAAGGAGTGTACACGTTCTAAGGAGGGTTCAAATTCAGCTTTAACTCCACTTCGTCATTTATTTTCTATGATAATATAAAATACATAATAATTTTCTTTCTCTTTTCTATTTTATACTATTGTTTTCTACCATAGACAAGGCATAGACCAAATATGAATACCATCTACCAAGTTTAACGTTTTTTATGGGATAGGAAGCAATTTAGGGTGATTTTTTTTTTTCAATTAAAAAATATATGTAGGTACTTTATTCATATTCATATTCATTTATTTCTTAAATGCACAGATACATTACACGTCCACAGTTACAGTTTATAATTTATATACAAATTTAAAATTTAGAATAATGGTAGTTGGATACATAATTACATTAATATATAAATGTCACAAAATTCGTGTATAAAATGCATTTCTGATTAATCATTTCTTCAATTCTTTGTAAAAAAAAATATCATTTTCTTTAGATGTTGGTAGATTTTGATGAGTGTGATGTTTACCAATAGTTAATCAAATCCAATATTAAATTTGTTACTCTTTGCCACAGCTGGCATGCCAGCAAAACTCATTCAGCCAATTAGCAGTGTTGCAACCAATCATCGTTTGACGCAAGTGCAATTGGAGTTAGTGCATTGATTGATAGGAATCGAGGTCAGACATTTATCAGTTGCGGTTCGTTTTGACGAGAATTTTAGAACGAGACCAATTTAAAAATTGGATCAAATATACATAAGTATTGATATAATGTAATATGTAGATGTATCAAATAAGAAGCACCATTTTTTTTTTTTTTTTTGACGAAGTGGGAATGCTGTTACGCACGAAGTGTGTGTGGGACTCGCCGTTTCTTTCCCCTCCCCTGTCGAGAGGGGGTAAACTTGGCCCTACCCACTAAACCCACTCCGGCGTTCCATCCTCTTTGCCGTTCGTGAGGGCGCGCTGGGATCGATGTTGTCATCATGTCATTCACCACCACCAGAATCGTGTATAAAGTAACTAGCAGTGGAATCATAGTAGAGGTAGTGGGTTCATTCGGATATATAGAAGTTGTTTTGACTTTTTGGAAATTGAAAGATATTTTAATATTTTTTTATTTAACTAAAATAATTATGATACAAGAGAAATAATAACTGGTAAGATTAATAAAAATCGAAAATACATCATCATCATCCTCCGGACTTACCTAATCCCGGCATTTCGGCAAAAATCGAAAATACATATTATTTAGATTATAATATACATAATTGTAATACTAAACACAACAGTATGCATGAAAAATTTTGTTGGAGGAGTTGGAAAGACTTTAACTCCTATGATTTATCTGCCAAGCTCAAAATAACTACACTACCTACCTAAATAAGTGTCCAAGATGAATACACGGTTATAGACGATATATTTTAACGCTTTGACCGCACTGACCAGACATATTATACCTTTTTCATCTCCAAGGCTATCCATATCCATAACGATGCACCCAATAATTTATTATCTTATTTTACCCATTACAAGAAATCGAACCCCGCATTGCTGTTTTGCCAATCATCTCAGCTGCATCAGTTGTTGACCCCTGACTGACAAAAAGACGGCAAGTGGTAATCCATCAAACCGTCATAATTTCTTCGAAAAAATCATAAAGGACGTATCTCCATATACCGAATTGAGACATACGACTTTTTTGCTCAACACGGCAGACATTATTGCTTTTGTATAAAAGGGCGTAAGAGGTAAATATGTTCGTACAAATATAAGGCGTTTTTTATAGGAAGGTGTAGTACTCAGATACCAGGTTTTGTATGAAATTGATGAGCAGCTCACATTTGACCTTGACCCGAGAAAGCAACTATTATTGTATGACTAATAAGCGAAAAATTTATCTTGGCTTCGGATGGTCTTTTGTGATTCATGTTTGTATATAAATTGCTGTGAAAAAGAGATAAGAGTAAGTAATGAAGTGGATTTTTACACCATCAAAGTCAATTCGTTCAAACTTATTCTTTTCACTCCTTAATCTTAACTGAAAGAACTATCTGTGTCTTAAATTTATCCAAGACAAATGTTTGTATGCAACGCAGTATTGCAAGATCTGGATTTCAAATTTTGTGGCATTCATTAGTCTCTTGTTTATCTATGCATGAGGAACAACAAATAGAGCAATTAATAATCAATGACAAGTTGACAACTTAACATTATTCAAAAGAAAAACAAAACCAACTACTCCGATGAACTCATCAACTACATTCTTCTTACTTAAAAGGCTGTATAACTTTGCTATTGCATTTTAATAAGACGGCAAAACACTTTGTTTTCTTATTGCATTTTAATAAGACAGTAATATGCGCAAGGAATTTGCATCAAAGTATATTAATGGCCGTCACAAGTCGTAATCAATTTATATCAATATCGCCAATGGCCTGCTCTGGACATGTTAGCAAGCATTAATATGAATTTCTACGATAGGGCTGTCACCGTTTAGGATTTTGTAATCTTTGATGTATTGTGTGTTTGATGCGACTATGGGATATGGGTTTAATTGTGGCGTAGGCGAGAGTAGTGATGTGCCGTTACCGTAAATTACGAGAACTATGAGAATCCTCGGGTAAATTACGGGGTAAAGTTCTCTGCACCGGTAATTAACGAGAAAGTTGTCTTAAGTTTTCGATTTTTCTTACTTTTTTTACAGAATTGTATTTTATTTAGTTCATACAATCTGTGCAAAAAATTTCGAAAACATACTATGAAAGGAACTAGTTTATTACCAAAATTACCGTAAATTACGGCCGTAAATTACGGAGAATCTTCTCCGCGAATGTTACCGGGTAAAATTACTGACAGAAAATCAAGTTTTTTCTCAAAAGTATAGTCAGATTAAAGTGGTGAAATACATACTGATATTCAATTATTTTAGATGTATTAACCTAATTTCATTATTTATACACAGTTTGCTGAAAACTGCGTTTTATGGACATTGAGTTTGATTTGTTATTTATTGTTTCTTAGAGTTTGAATGTAATAAACATAAGTTAAACATAAGTTTTCATAATTTTCTTTTTTGTAATGTTTATTGACAATAAGTATATAATTAGATTATGCGTGTTTGAATGTCCAAATATCTAAACTGCAATTCTTAAAACGGGAATAAATATACTATAAGATATTTTATTGCCGACATCTGGTATTTATTTTAAGTAAGAATGATAGTTTTTAAACAATTAATAGGCTTTATCAGGTCGCATTGTATTAGTTACTGCAGGTAAAAAAAAAACACGTGGTTCTGAACTGCAGGCCTGCAGGTTTGGGTATTCACTGATTATAATGGCTCCTGATTGGTCCTCAGTTTTTATCAGTTGGTCGTGTCTAAGTGGGGAAAGTGTGTGAATATCATAGATGGGTCATATTGTGCAGTTTAGTTCATCTTCAAGGGACCTACAGTAAAGGGTTGTTAATAATTGAAGAATGAGGCCGAAAGGCAAAGTTTTAGACTATTATAGAGAAACTACCGAAAATGGACGAATTAAGTACAGTTGCTTATTTTGTGATTTGGTGTACACCGCCAAAAATGTTACTCGTTTCGCTCAACATTTGGCTAAGAACTGTCAAAAGTGTCCTAGTGATGTTAAAACAGAGTTCAAAAAAAGTGATGCACAACCACAAAGCAGTACTTCTACGAATGCTGAGAACAGTTTTGGACGAGTATCTTCCGAACAACTCAATGATTCTACTGTGGACGAGGCAAGTTTTTAAATGATACTAATTATTTGGATTTTAAACCACTTATTTTCAAACACAAAGTTAAACAAGCTCTAAATTTGTTTCAGAAAACAATTCACAAGGCATTTGCAAGAGCAGTTTACGTAACCGGCATGCCTTTATCAATATTTGAACATCCTTTATGGATTGAAGCTTTTCATTTACTGAAGCCGGACTATAAGCCTCCATCACGCAAGATTCTTTTCACTACACTTTTGGATGAAGAATACACGGAAATGAAAAACGTGATCTCAAAGAAAATTGAGCAATCGAAGGTTTTGCATTTAGCGGCAGATGGATGGTCAAACATCAGGAAAGATTCGATAATTAATATCATGATATATACTCCCAGACCATTTTTTCACACATCTATTGACGCCGAGACAAATAGACACACGGGAGAGTATTTAGCTGAAAAAATATCAGAAGTTATGGAGGATATTGGCAGCGAAAAGTTCCTCGGGATTATCTCTGACAATGCAGCGAATATGAAAAAGTGCGGCAAACTTCTAATGGATAAATATGAAAAGACCACATGGGTTGGATGTCTTGCACATACATCGAATTTGCTTATAGCAGATGTATTGAAAATGCCCGAAGTACACGAAGTGTTTACGATGGTAGTTGATATCGTGAAATGCGTGTTAAAATCGAATTTGCTTTGTGCAGAATTCAAAAAAATCGCGAGTGATAAATGTTTGAACGTAACTTTGGTGTTGCCTGTGAAAACGAGATGGGGAAGCTACTCACATTGTCTTGAAAATTTCATGAAATCGAAAGAGATTTTACAAACAATGGCAATCAATGAAAGTAACAGGGAATTTCAAAAATTCAAGAGCGAATTGTTGGAAGAAAACACATGGCGTATTGTTGAAAAACAAATCAAACTTTTCAAGCCCATTGTAAACTGGATTTTCAGGCTTGAAGGAGATGCTTGCACTATTCATCTAGTGCCTCAAGCTTTACAAGACGTTGAGAACTCTCTAATTAGTGATGTGGCTAAAGAAATATTCACTGAAGAGCATTATGCCAGTATTCTTCAAAAATTTCAAGACAGAAAGCAAAATTGTTTGAAGCCCATCCACTTGGCTGCAGTTATTTTAAATCCAAAAAACCAAGGGATACATTTAACATCTGAAGAGTACCTTGATGGCTGTTCCATAATAATGAATATTGCTGAGTGCGATGCACAATCAATTCTTCAAGAAGTATCAGATTATAAAAGTCGGAATGGTATTTTCGAAAAAGAATTCGTGTGGCTTACAGCCCAGTCGATTGAGCCTGTTGCATGGTGGCAATCACTATATCCAAACTGTTCGTTGGGAAATGTAGCACTAAAGATTTTATCAGTGCCGACAACTTCAGCGTCTGTGGAGCGATCGTTCTCCACATTCGCTAATATTCATACCAAGAAAAGAAACAAGTTGCTGACTGAAAGATGTATGAAAATATGCTATATTTCACACAACTGGAAATTACTTCACCGAACAGACCAACAATAGAGAACTAACACCTCTATGGAAGAAAGGCTTGAAATCGATTTTTCCAGAAATGATTCCGAAGACGACCTATCAGACTCTTCCTTCGATTTCTTATCAGTGTTTGACGAGGTTGACTAGACAAACAAAATGTTAGATCATCATCAAAGAAGTTAAATAATGCCAGCATTTAGGCAGGTATATATGTCATTGATTATTTAATATACATATGTCATTTTTTGATAGTAATTTATATGTATTTATGCTAAATTTTTGGAAGTAAATACACTTATACAACTTGTTGTTCCTATGTAAAGAAGATTTTTTTTTTAATATAAACCCCATCGTAGATTGTATTTTATTGTAAGATGATTAATCATAAGATGTTTTATTTTTTAATATTAAGTCAGATGATTATATTGCTGAATTTCAAATGTTTAGACATGTTTTTATTATTGTTGATTTTTGTAAATTTCTTCATAAATGTTCCAACATAAAGAAATAAATATATCTAGAAACCTACTTGACTGTCTTTCATTGTACCTTATAAATATGAATAGAAAAAAATAAAAACATTTGCACAATATTGTTAATATAATTATACTAATTTACCACACCTTGACATTAGTATGCTTAACAATAACATATAAATTAATCAAATATTTACAAGACATGAAATATGTTAGTAAATTTCAATCTTAACTGAATATGGTAAGGGTAATTTACCGAGAATTCTCGGTAATTTACGGTAATTTTCACCAATGAGAATTACCGTCACTGCGTAATTTCTCGGCGGCACATCACTAGGCGAGAGGCTGGCAACCTGTCACTGCAATGTCACAGTTTCGTTTTCTTTCAACCCCTTATTTGCCAAGAGTGGCACTGAAGCTTTAGTAGTTTCATGTGTTCTGCCTACCCCTTTATGGGATACAGGCGTGATTGTATGTATGTGATGTATTGTCACAAATTAATGTATGTACATTTTATTGTAGACTTATCTGTTCATTTTCGTTGATTCTAGAATTACATATACACACCTGCCCGCTCTTTTTCTCTAATGAAACTCTCACTTTTACTGTTTTATTCGCCATTTTAAATATCAACTATTTAATATGACTATAGATGGTAAGCACCTTCCTTTGACGGTAAGCAATATCCTGATCCTGAGTCAATAATCTCATCCAGAAGTAGCAATCTTTTGTTGTAAATTCAGTTCAATCGGACTTTGTTAGTTTAAATGAGATAAAAAGGGAAATTTAAAGTAGTAAAATAAACTATATTCAGTAATGAAATCTCATCATCCTTTAGTCTATTATTTAGTTGCATAGAAAAAACGCAGCTTTGAAACTTCGCTTTCCGTTATAAAAGTCTTACCTACTTCACTGCCCATTTACAGATCCATTGGCATAAAGCTTAGAACAATCGAATACTTAACTGTGTTCGATTGTTCTTCGCTACAACATATAAGGCTTCTTACAATAGAGCATTTCACACACACTTCGTATCATACATACAACTCTTAGTTCCGGAAGATCTGAACCATATTACAATGTGCCAAGAATTTTCTTTACAATGGGTCAAAGATTTAGTGTCGGAACATACTCATACAGGGTGTTTGGTATGGCGTTTTCCAAATTAAAATGGCGAATATATGGGATCGTTTTCTATCTCAACACGCCCTCTAATTTTTTTTTTGACCGACGTGTGTTTTTTTTTTTTTTTGTTATTTTGGACAACGATGATTTGCCTGTCGCATCCGTTATAAAATCGGGGGACAAAAATATTTTCTGTGGGATTTTTTTGTAGGATTATTTTACATCATTAGAAAAAATAGGACACATTTTTTAGTCTTTTTTTAAGTAATTTTTAGCTTTATTTCTATTTTTTTTTTACAAAAAAAAACTAAAAAATAAATTTTATAGGACATGTGGAGATAAAAAATAACCACAGCCCACAACATTTTAATTTGTCAAACGATGGAGCAAACAGCCTGTATTATACTCAAGAGTGAACATGAATGAGAACCCGTTAACTTTCTAAAACAAATGATTAATTTCAATACAAATTGATTGTTGTATAGATTTATTGGTTGGACAATAACATGTCGGTATCGGTTATATCTCGACGGGTTTTTATTAAGGCTGACCTCCAAATTCAATGGAGATACAATCGTTGCACTTGCATTTGGTCAGCGGATATAAATTCATAATGTGATATGGTGGGATTTGTCACGTTTTTCTCATTCAATCAATGTTATTGTATGTTTATTTATGCTGATATGTTTGCAAAGTAAAAACAAGTTTCAATGAGCTTAACATATGACTTATAAGACAAGCTAAGGTCAGAAACGATTTCACTGTGATTTAGAAATTAGAATTCTGTTCTTTCCACTGAGCATTAAAAAATAGCTCGGTTTTGAAGTAACATTTTAGCGCTGGATATAATAAAAACCCTTTTGTTACATTTACTTCCTAAGCTGTATATTTGGTATTTAAAATCAGGAATATAAAGATAATGGATTAAGGATAGTGCCCGTAATTTGGAGCTGTTTCTATTACCTAGATCTTTATTTTTTTTTTTCGCAAAACCATAGGTACTAATGTAAATTGTAATACATTTCCATACATTATGTCAATACCGACATTAGCAGTTTGGCGACGTAACTAATACATAGTGAAACATTCCAGACAATTACAATGTGAATTATTCTGTAACCTCTAAATAAATCAATTAGTAAGATACACACATAAATCTTTACCAACCTATAATGCACCTTTAGACAACCCTGCGCCTCATCTATTCGAATTAAGGCAGAGCACGTGTGGCATCTGAAACCCGGCCATCCTGACAACGGTCTATGTCCCTGTGTTACCCGTGTGTATACGCCCTTATACCTCACGACTGTTGTATGCAGATCGGCTCGTAAATACTCGTATCTGCTTTAACAGGGACATGTGACTATAATGTTCAATAAAAAAGCCGTATGTCGCTGTACGAGGTTTGAGTAAAAAGCTGTTTTAGTCGGAGATTTTATTGCATCATTGGATGTTAAGACTTATGTAACACTGAATTTGCATATAAGTCTTTTTGAACGTTAGAGATGTTGACAACGCTTTATTGTTTAATTGGAAGACGGTCATGTTTTTTGGTTCTCATTATTCAGTTTCGTCAAGTGCTTTCTTTAAGAACTTTAAATGTGTATTTTGTAACATGAGCTTTGTTAGTTTCTTGTTGTGTCTTGTCAAGTTGTCACTTTCTGTTCTGAGTTGTTTAAGAAACATTCTCACGGTTTTTATCTTTTTTCTCACTGTTTGTCAAAATGTGTTAAAAAATAATAATATGCAAAAAGCCCTATAAATAATAATAATTATGTTTCATATAAGTGTTTTAAGGTAGCCTACTCAGGGTTCTTCCAGATTTGAGAAACATGACATTTCACTGAGCTGTGCCTTTAATTTGGATGCATATTTAGCGATGTTCATTGGATGTCTATTATTCAATACACTGTACTTCATGTAATTTGTTCTGTGCAATAAAGTGTTTACTACTACGACGACTACTACTATTATTTCGTGTCACAGCGGACCCCAGGTTCCATGAGCCGTGGCAAATGCCGGGATAACGTAAGGAGGATGATGATGATGACTATTAAGAATGAGATTTAAATAATAACAATATTCAACTCACGCAACACCCCTGAGCCATATCGTCTATAATTTAATCTGAAACAAATAACTCACACTTAAAACAATGTCACAAGCAATTACCATTATCATATTAAAGTCGATTCGAATTATTTCCGCGACAATAACTCTAACAATTTCGGACATTACTAGGTTAATGGTCAACAATGTTTATTAATTAATGTTCGATGCTCAAGTGACTGGTGAAATTTTATTAAATTGACCTACTTTTAATATCCTTTTAAGGACGATATTTAACATGTATATCTTATAATTATACATATTTCAAATAGTATATATTAATGAATAGCTACAAAGTTTGTGTTTAAAATCGTTTCTATTCTTTATAGACCAACATTGAGGTTATCTTTGATTCTAACATTAATATTCATAGTACAGCGTCATAGTATCCACATACGTATCTTGCCGATGACTACCAGTCCTATTATTTACAAGAACAAAATTTTATATATAAAAATAAAGGTTAAGCATTAAAACTTAATAGCTAGCTTAAATCTGAAATAGCTCATTGAGAGATTGCACTAAATATGCTGGCGATATTTCATCACGGTATCGCAATACAAGGAAGTCGCCATTCATCACTTAGGTTACTAGTTACTCAAATAGAAGATTTCTGTAAATACTTTTACATTGTGTGCGCTGGGACTCCACGAGTCCTTAAATTATTTATCGTATGGCGATACAATACACACATAATATTATTTAAATTTAAACTTAAAATTTAGAAGTCTGCAGGTACAAACACGCAGAATGTGTCAGGTTTTTAAAATCCTCATCCGACCGACCGCGCGCGCTTCTAAAATGCTCCGTTTAAAATAATTGTTTTAACCAGTTTAAAAGGTGTTTTACGAACTGAAAGTTATACAAAAATACTCGTAACGATACAGTGCTTAATTTAAAGTCAATGTGATTTAATATAAATGTAATATAAAACTAAAAAAACAACCAATTTTTAGTGTGACGCGTAAGCGGCTACTAAATCAGCCGCACTTAAGCCTTTTTGGGCGCGAAGACGCGAACCGCTGTTGCCCAAATCTAAAAATAGACCGATTCCTGGAATTAGTGTGACTTAGCAACCAAAATAAGCAAGCGATGGCTAACAAATGCGCTAAGTGTCCAAAAAACATTACCAAGAAAGCGCCCGGTGCGCAGTGCAGCAAATGTAATAAATGGATACACGGATCATGTGCCTCGTTAACTACAGAACAGCTTAATGTGTTGTTGTCTACTGATTCAATAGCCTGGAACTGCCCAGCCTGTTCGTCCTCTGCAAAAAAATATAAACGCACCTCGACCTCAGTACCAGACCCGGAAGACGATGATTCGGACTCGGAGCCCATAACCCAAGATAACGTACTCTTATACGAAATAAGAAATGAAGTTCGCGAAATGAGAAAGACGGTCCGTAGCATCATACGAGAAGAACTCCAGAACTCACTCAAGTACTATACTGATAAAATAGATGACTATGAAGAAAAAATACAGAACTACGAAAGTAGAGTAAAACTCATGGAAAACCAACTCAAAAATGTTAACAACACGTGCAAAAACCTAACACTCAAAAACGAAGCCCTTGAGCAAAAGGTTAATAAAATAGAGCAGGCACATATCAACAACGAAATTGAAATATGCGGAATCGCTGAAGAGGAAGATGAGGATCTAAAATCAATAGCGAGCAAAGTGGGTCAAATTCTTCACCAAAAGCCAGATGAAATTATGAAAGTTTATCGGAAGAAGAAACCAGCACGCCCAGGCGTAGCACAGGCAGCGCGTACTAATAATGACGCGCCGATCAAAGTAACCCTCAGAGAGGGCTGCCGTAATTCATGGGTTGAGGCCTCGAAAAGTATTAACATAACGAGTAACGACATAAACGTGCGAGGCACGAGAGGGGCCGACTCAAAAATATATGTACGAGCAGCACTAACTCCTGTTACGGCATACTTACTCTGGAAGGCGAAAACGGAACTACGAGACAAAAACATATGCAAATTTGTTTGGAGTCGGGATGGCGTGATTATGGCGCGCACTGATGAGAAAACCAAGAAAATCTTCTACATTCGTACTGAGAGTGACATCGAAACACTTAAAACTCAAAACAATACAAACTAAATAACAACGTCTTATATACTACTTTTATTATACCTATTATGGATAACACAAATAACACACTAATAGAAAGCACACATAATACGTGGAACGATTTTATATCTGAATTGACACATTCACAAAATAAGCTTCTCTTATTTCACACAAACATCAGATCACTAATAAAAAACCATGTTCAACTAGAAAAAATAATTATGACTTGTCCTATAACTATACATCTGATTGTAGTCACTGAAGTAAACATTAACGACACAACTAAACATTTATTTGACATAGAAAACTACACAATGAATAGTGAATTAAGACATAATAGAAGAGGAGGCGGAATTATTGTTTACAGCCACAAAAGTGTCACCTTGCTCCGGGATAAAACTAATGTAAAAAGCTTCGAATGTCTACTTGGTGAAGTGTTACTGCCTAGTGGTTATAAAACTCGTGTGTGTGCAATATACCGGCCACCTAATCTTAATCTCATTGAGTTTATAAGTGAACTTAAGCAACTTTTGTATAAATACCCATCTAATACTAACTTTTTAATTTGTGGTGACATAAACTTAGATATAAGAATTTCAAACTCTGTCTCAAATTCTTATCTCAACATGCTGGCAGCACTGGGTTTTGCCCGTTGTATATCACATTATACTAGAATCGAAACTACAAATAGAGGTACGTCCAAATCATGTATCGACCATATATTTATTCGAGATCTCGTTGAGAGAACAAGTAACACCCACATGCATATTATAGACGCTACAGTAGTACAAGATGCCCTAGCTGATCATTTTATCATCGGAATTGCTGTCTCGGGTACGAAAATGGGTGAAACCCTTGTGCACAAGCATATAGATAACCGTCTAGTGAGACAGGAACTTGCCAAAATTGACTGGACACCAGTTATCAAAATAGAAAACCCTAATGACATATACGAATTTATAGCTAATAAGTTTAGTAAGGTTTATGAGTTATGTACGATAGAGAAACCAATTGTTAACAGCACTGTAAAAAATCGAGCCTGGCTATCTGATAAGCTAATAGAAATGTCGAGTACCAAAAATAAACTATTACAAATACACCTCAAGGATACAAATAATAAGCAAAATGAAATAGTATATAAAAGATATAGAAACAAAACAAATAGACTTATGAATAAAGCTAGAAATAATTATACAAAAAAGAAATATGTGATAATTATAAAAACCCCAAGAAAATGTGGGAAATAATAAATAGGTTAACGGGGAGACTTGTTAAAGCTGTAGACGATATGTTAATTAAGTCATTTAAAATGAAAGCTAAAGATTTATCTAATAAGTTTGCTCGGGATTTTGAAAGTAACGTAGTAAAGGTAATGAGCTCGTGCGGTATGTCGTTACTTGATAGGAACACATATACTAACACTCCCAAGGTATCACTAAAAATGAATAAAATAAATGAACACACAATGCATAAAATTATTAGCAACCTCAATGAAAAGAAAAGCGCGGGTTTTGATAGCATAAGAGCAAAAGATATTAAATTTATTAGTAAGGAAATAACACCAGCACTTACCCACTTAACAAACCAGTGCATAGTCCATTCTACATATCCAGATAAATTAAAAATAGGATTAATCCGACCAATACACAAAAAAGGAAGCTATACAGACACTAATAATTACCGACCAATCACAATTCTTTCCATTTTAGATAAAATAATTGAAAAATATATTGGGAAAAAAATGAATGATTTCTTATCAAGTAACAACATAATTCATGACAGACAATTTGGATTCCAAAAAAGTAAAAATACAACACAGCTATTGTCACAATTCACTGATGAGATAAACACACACCTCAATGACAGAAAACACGTAATATTAATACTTATAGACTTTAGCAAAGCATTTGATACTCTGAATCATGAAACCCTTTATGAAAAGCTTCACCAAAGTGGCATACAGGGACCGACACTAAACTGGTTTAAAAACTATCATATAAGGAGATATAATACTGTCAGCATAGCAGGAAAGCAGAGCGAACTTATACAATCTCTTCATGGCACAGCGCAAGGATCTATATTAGGGCCTACTGAGTATTTAGTATATGTAAATGACATGAATAACATATTTCAGGATGCCTCTGTATACCAATTTGCGGATGACACTTGCCTAATCACAGCCAATACTAATATAAAGATTGCAGAGTATCAAATGCAAATTGAATTTGATAAACTGTGTAAATGGGCACACGACGTAGGACTATCCCTGAACTATAAAAAAACTAAAATTATGTATGTTCACTCACCATATATTAGGATTACATCCACTCCTAGAATAATAGCTCACGAACATTCTTGCATGCACTCTCGTCCATTACAATGTCAATGTGATTCGTTAGAAGTAGTTGATACCCATACCTACCTTGGCCTAAAAATTGACAGTAAATTCAACTGGGGACCACATATTGACCAGATTTGCAACAGACTTAGAGGAATCCTCAGCAATTTAAGTATACTCAAACATAAAATGCCGTACGCTACTCTCCGCTTGCTCTATATGGCCCTTGCAGACTCTATAATCAACTACGGGGTATCCAGCTACGGACGAACATACAATACTTATCTACACAGAATTTACAATTTACAAATAAGAATTTTAAAAACTATAGTTCCGCTAAAAATAAAACATAAATATAAGCACAATTATAATAGACTATTTCAACATTGTAGAGTACTAAGTATATTTAACAAAGTAAAACTGGCTGTGATCTTAGAATATAAAGACGTATTAGGAAAGCTGGATAGATACAATAGACCGACCAATCTCCGCCATTTGCCAAATGAACCTCACTTTAAAGTCCCAAAAACAAACAACGTATATGGCAATAGAGTCTGGACTTCATATCTACCAACTTCACTAAACAGCTTTCCTAATCAAGTAGTAAAAGATATAGATAAGAAGCCTATTCAAATAAAACATATCATAAAAAAATTTATGCTAAAAAATATCAATGAAGAAGCACTGATATAGATTAATTATAATAATTACTATAATATAGTATGTATTACCTGGTTACTACAATCTTAGATTTTAAAGATTACTACTAGGTTTAAGAAACTGTAATATTATTAATTTGAAATAAACAGTTTAAAGTTTAAAGTTTTTTTTTTTTTTTTGGTCCATTGTATCTGGTAACAGGGCATTCAAATACCATGTGATTAGTGGTCTGCTTTGGATCTCCACACTCGCACGCCGGCGACTCGCTCCAGCCCCACTTGTGCCAGAGGTACGCACAGTTGCCAACCCCGGTTCTAAGGCGGTTCAAAGCACACCATACTTGTCGGCTTTCGTTAAACCCCTTGGGTCTCTCTGTGGTGAACTCAAAGATGGTGTTATCTACATTGTGCTGCTGTGAATTCCATTCTCTTATTCCAGTCCTTAAATTATGTATATCAATGAACCATAATACTGGGATACCCCACAAATTGGAATTGATCAAGTTAAGTAACCGCAGCAGATTAATGTGCCGGTGACCAGATACATTATCTAGTGCTTCGACCTAGCTATCTGCCGTCATTAATCTACTGATGCCTACGTTTAGCGCGGTGTCACACTGGCGTACCGCATGCCGCTGCGGTATCTGAAAGAGAGTCGTATTAACCAATGTCTTCAGTGAAAAACTGAAGTTCGACGACGAAAGAACTTTCAAGTTATCGCATTGGCTTCCGTATATTATTATTACTATACCATTATCTCTCACTGTTTAGCAAACGACTCCCTTCTCCATTATTCCCAATTTCGAGTAAGTCTCAAAGGAGTCCAAGTTATAGATATTAATTTGTATATTTAACAAGAAAACTGTATAAAAGAGACTGAAACGACTCCACAGTCAAACTAATTGTAGTTTTGTGGAGCATTGTATTTAAAGTTATGTTTTGTAATTCTTGAATACAGGATGTAACATTAATGCTGGTGATCCATTTCAGATCATAACCGGTATCGAATAGCGAATACGAATACCACTTCCTTTTTTTAAAATAAACACCATGAAAATTAAAGGTACTATAGAAGGTAATGTATAAGCCGTAGGATTTATCTTCGGCAATTATGTTACATAGTGTATAATAAAAAAAAACTGCCAGAGCCGTCGAGATTTGCTGGACCCTCATGAAGTAACCACTCCGTGGTTATCTTGGGCTACAAGTCCCACTTTTATTTAATTCGATATCCCATGTAGAACCTGTATAATGTACTTGTAGGTACGAGTATAATCAGCGAAAATGAATGTGTTAAGTAAATTGACATTTTACTTGAATGAACATAAATCCTATGTAGGTAATTAAATCAAATCCGGTTAAAACGTGATGAATTTCGGTTTGATAACCATTATATATTTTTTTTATATACTACGTCGGTGGCAAACAAGCATACGGCCTGCCTGATGTAAAGCGGTCACCGTAACCTATAGACGCCTGCAACTCGAACAGTGTCACATGCGCGTTGCCATCCTATTAGAAAACTAATTAATTATTAATAAAACGATTTTTTTACACACATGATTGTCAGATTCTCCTCTAGGACATTCGTTTAGCTATTATTAAATGGGTGAATCAACTTTTTCTTGCTTTTTGCAAGAATTGCCCATACTTATTATTAGCTCTACTTTTGTGAGTTTTAACCTGGCCATCGTGAATAAAGATCCTTATTTTTATTTTACATTAAGGGAATAATTAAAAAAAAAAACATTTACAATTAAATCTTTATGTGACCCAGTAGAAGAGACACTTTTTTCATACAAAAGTGAGGGACAGCTATGTCCACTGGGTCACTGCTCGAAATAAAGTAATAAAATAGCAAATCTTATAAAAACATGATGTATTGCATAGCTTGTATATCTGTTTTTAATATAATAAGTATAAACTAATTACACTAAATACAAATTAAATTTTCTGATCACATGTAGTCGAAGTATGCGTAATTTTGCTGGCAAAGAAAAGTTGATTCACCCAAATACCCTGTTTCGATACCCCGTACACCGGACCGGTGTGCGGATCTACATCCAGTGTGAAGGCTGCCTTAGTTCGATATCGACCATTAATTACTGAGAGAACATTCGTCAGTTTGCCAAAATTGGGGCGTCCTTGGATTGAAGAATTGCCTTTGGAACTTAGATCTTCAGGCGACTTATGAAATCGTTGAACATCTTGGATGTCAATTTTGTGATGTCACACCTTTGAAATTTATGATTATTTAAATAAAATACCGCTTGAGCATGTGTTATTGTTATAAGTACTAGGGTTTCCAACATAGTACGATTAAGTAGAACGGTTTATACACCGTGTTGTTTTTGTTTTCCGCAAAAAAAATTTTTTCATCATTTTCATACATAATAAATGAATTTATTAGTGTGAGAGACCCTTAAGAATAACTTAGTTTCTTCTAATAACGCTAGTTTCTTACAGAAATTAATTGTATTTGATCTGAAGAACCTTCCCTTAAAGTTAACGGAATTCAATAAAAACAGGTTGTAGTATCTGTATGAGCTAAAACTTCTTTGTCGCTTCCTACACTTGATTTCAAATTTCAACCCGTATTTACATCTTGGTAATATACATTTTATAAGCAAATTATATTTGGTTTAACGATGACCATAATGCAGTCCTACTGGTGCTGAACTGAATATCGAATCCTTTATCGACATTTTTATAAAACAATATATGAATGAACATGGTCGATGAGATTACCGCCGACTACATACCTTACCAAAACCGTCGTGCGTTGTCGGCCTTCAAAAATAGATAACGTTATTTTCTTACCTTTTTAAATTTCAGATAATAAGATAAATTTGCATGACCTCGCCAATAAAATTAGAACAATATCGTAATATAATTATCGCTCTACAATGACCTTGTAACTTTCAATTACGGAAACTCAAATTATACTTACTTTTTTATTTAACTTATTAAAGATACAAATATACCTCTAACATCCACACTTTTGGCCTTGACTGATTATAGATCGTAACAAGTATGATGTTGATATCGATAATGAATTAAACTATAGTGAGGTTACATTCTTTGCCACTTGATCGATCGTGAGCGATTATAAAGCTCGGTATAGATTGGAAGTAGTCACAGGTTAAGACGCCATTGTTATAACAATTTGATCAGCAATTGATACTTGTCTGATTTTGTTTTGAAATTCAAAACTATTATAAATAAACAGTTGATATAGTAAGGGCCATTTGCGTGTTAGGTTTAGCAAACTAATTCGAATTTAATGTTAGTTTAGTTTATTCCTATTTCGTACTTTCGATTAGAAGATAGTTTTCTAATATTTTTTTGAGATTCTTAACTAACAAGGATTCTTTTCACATGATAAAAAATGTGAATCATGGATTCTGCATTTTTTTTCTTGGTTTTATGACACCTAACCTATCAGATTACATTTGTTGGCAAAAAAAACTGAAATGTATTGTTTTAAGACTCTTCCAATTCTGAACAAAGTTTTTTTTTCCTAATTTATCCAGTGTATACCCAGCCTTATGTCTAATGACTAAACATAAACAAATGACGGACGCGTGTTTAGTGCATATTAGCATAATGTTAGGTTTATTACGTTTGATTAATCCGGCCCTGTTCGAGACGATGTTTGGTTGATTTGGTAACGCCCTCTTGTGAGCTTTGATAGAAAAAAGCTTGGACATTCCAGGTATGCCTTTGGTTTTTGTGAGTCACGTTGATTAAAAAAAATATTTATACAGGTTGTAACAGAAATGGTAGTTACCAACTACTAGGAAACAATAAAATTGAACCCATATCCCACAGTCAACTTCTACGACATCCAACGGGAGGAAAGGACAATTTTTGTCATGTTTATATTATAAACCATATATAAACCACAACGGTTAAACTATACGGCTATATTGGCCTTTTATTTATTTGTATACATAGATAGTACTAGCAAGATTCATAAAATAGTATATTACGATTTAAGTGCGAAAGAAAGGAAGTTCGAAACGAGTGGCGATAAATTAAAACACGACCGAACGGAGTGTTTTAAGTCGACACGAGTTAAGAATTTCCATATCGCACGTGTGTCGTACGACATTTTTCAGTACAGATGGCCCTCCGAAGTTTCGACCTGACAAGAAATGGACCACTTCTCGCACTAGTGCGTAAAATCCATCTGTACTTAAAAGTAAGTTGCGTGGTTGTCAGCGAATCTTTCACTGTCGGCATGGCAAAGTTTCTGCCTATAGTAAAAAAAAAAGTTTTAAAAACGTTACTTTACTTGGCATGCTTTTAGGCATATGTTTCTACATTGCTAGTATAAACATTGATAGAGAGAATAATTATATTCCACCTGTATTAGACCTCCCTAATGCTCTTTTAATGCGAATAGGAGTACATTTCCTCATGTTTGAAAGAACATTATCCAGTGCAAGGGTCCAAGTTCTGTAATATCGTTACAAGGATAAGTAAAAGCAGGAACGTTATTCTTATGCTACTCGGGTTTCGACTACAAATAACCAATATACGCGTGACCATAAGATATGACCCTTCCTCCTCGCCTAGCTTCTAAATTTTGAAAATAATGGTTGCTTGCGGTACTTCCACACACGTAAGCTTTTTAAAATTTTTAGAAAGGAGTACCTACTACCTCATTACTGCCTAAGTTGCAGCTAATATTGCAATATATTATCAGGCGATTCAAAAGCAAGGGAAGTAAACACAATAGCAACTCATTTGAATAGTGACGCGTAACCTCTCTGTTTTTGGTAATTATGGAAGTTATGAGAATTTATTGTCAGGAACAGGATCGAGGTTCTAACATGTTTCTATTTGGAAGCCGGCCATAAATTTTAACCAATATGACAATCAAATCACCAAACACAACGATAACATGTGATAATATCTCAAAAAGAAAAACATAATTGGTATCTTGGAAGCACTTTGTTTTTAATCGTCAAAAGGCATTTGACCCCGAAATATAATGAAAAGTACCGCATTGCCATTTCACCCAAAAAATATCAATTCACCCTCGAAAGAAACTCAGGTACCTATAGTGGACAGTACGTGGTCCAATGCTTAATGACCCTGCGGCACTCCATCCAAGACGAAGACCGGTTGTTGGTGGTTTTAGACGGTAGTCCTAGATTGGTTAGTCCGTCATCGCCCCAGGTACCCCCGGACCGGGTGGCATGGGTAAAAGCATTTCCCCAACGTAAAAAAAGTACCTATAGTTCACTGGGAATTGGTTTGATTGGCGTTTTCTATCAATTATTGGCATCTTGGTCAATCCCTCTCATCTCTCGTTTATCAGAGCGATGGGAACTGCGCCCCAGTAATGGGATCGCCCCGATACTCTTTACCTCCTTAACTGAGTTTCCTGTCCATTTGGGTACCTTTGCTCGAAATGAGTGTGTCGAGCCCCAATTAGGTGCCGTGTTTATTTTTAATTTGGGCGCAATTTGGGTATTTAGCGTTTAGGTAATTATTGCAAATGTAGGTTAATTTATGTCGGATTAAGAGCCTATTAGACCTCTTTGTAAATCGATTCATGAAGATGCGTGATCTGGTTCCATACGAGTAATTGACATAATATTAACGATTAGATTTGACAAATCTGTTCTCCATCATCAATTAATGTTCCATTAAAGTTAGTTCTAAAATGTGTTAGGGTTTTCTTTCTGTTTTAATACACACAGGCAAGTGCTCCGTGGAATTACCTATTCAGTTTAGTTCCTGATGTTTCTTCCCGCCATCGCTTTGTGCATATTGGCTGAACTTGGTTGGGTGGCAGTTCACACAGTTGTGTTTCGCTAAACACTTCATACTTGGCACTGCTGTAAAATGAACTGTCATCAGAGGTATTTTCGGACCAATATGACAGTCACTTCAAAGAGCTTACTCTGCAATCTTAAATGTCAATTCATTTAAAATCCTTCTGATTATAAAAATTACTATGGGAGATGGTTCCTTCGTGCAATTTGCCTGTTGGAGCCACAGTCAATGCAAGATGGAGAGTAGACTGGCTCCTCAAGATACTCTAGGGTTTCCCCAAACCTAATCGACACGGAATCCGTTGAAAAATCTCGCTGCGCTCGTTAGTATTAAGACGCTTCATATTACATCGTCTGCAAAGATGCTTAAACCAATGATCTCCTACAAAAAAGAGCTATAAAACCACTTTCTCCAACCAAAACAATACGAAATAAATAGCAATTTGTCAGTTACTTTTATCACTGGCATCTCTCACGTAAGGATCAGGGTAGGTACGAGAGTTTTTGTCCATAGCACCCGCCACGCTGGTCAATCTCACAGGACGTATACAATTATTTTAATCTTCTTCAAATCATACTCGAAGCTATGTGGAATAGTGTGGATACGCCCGCATTGTTTCAAGATTTTTTTATTGCATATTATTTCGTAACTTTTAATGTCCATTTAGTCCGTTAGTAATAATCTCTAATGAACTTTTATTATTTACATTTATTAACCTGTCATTTTTCCTTACGAGTACCAGTCTATTTTAATTTAGGCTAAATTAATTGGGAATATAACAATACTTGAACAATTCAGTAATGAATGCCATTAAGTGGACAATAATTAAAGAAAGATTTAATGTGTTTTGGATAGTATAACGGCTTTTGGTAGATAAATGATTCTAATCAAGGTGAAAAAGTTTTATAAATTATGTTAAAGTAATACGGCGCCATCGTCTAAGTAAACCGTTTTGCATGACTGTGAGGAAAGTAAACGTTGTTACGATGAAAAAAAAACATTTCTACTCTTTTTTGCTAAGGTGTACCTGTTACCGATAACCAATAATATCCTGTGACTTGGGAAGCGTTAAACATTTGAATTAAAATTTTAAACCACTTGTCTCGTGTTGTCTTATCCACGCTATCCCAACCCGTCTCACCAGACAAAACAGGTTATTATATTCGGACACGTCGCTTGTTAGACAAACACGAGATCGGCCGATATCTCGGAACAATGTGAGTCGTGGGTGAGACCAAAAACTATAACTACAGGCACGTAGGGTGCTGTAGCTTGAGGTTTTTGAGACGGTGAGAGATGTGAAGCAATTCGTAGGCAAAGTTCGTGTCTTTTTGAACTAGGGAATAAAATCAAAGTAATAGCCAAAAAAATCTAATTATTTTATGAAATATATTCCTCTACTAGTGTGTACCTAATATTAGAATACAATCGCTAAATAATGTATTTAAAGAGAAATAGCCAAAATATGTCAAGTATCGTGTGGCATGGCTTCAAGTTTGCAGACTTGTAGGTACTATAAGCAATTGGGAATATTTATACTTAAGAACATAATATTACATAGGTACTATCAGCTGCAAAAGTCCATGGAGAAATTATGAAATCGTTGATGAATTCGCCATCCACTTTTGCAGCTGATAGTACCTGACATCGCTTAGTTTTTTCGCAATCTCGCATGTGTTACGTACGTGTTCAATTTAGTTAGAAAGCAAATTTTAAGTAGATATTTTATAACAAACTGAATGAAAGAAATAAGTTAATTCGTTTAATATCATCAATAGTTTTCAAATTCCAATTATTTTTAGACTAAAATTTCGCTAATTCAATTCAAAATTACTACTCATTTAATCGGAACATCTACTAATAACAAATTAAGCACTGCCAAATTCATAATTGCTTGTAAATTTTTGATTAAAGTGTTAACTGCATGCAATCATGCGATTAAAAGCGTTTAAGCCTTAGTAATTATGTAAATGTTTGTAGAATACGCATGGCAGATAACAGGTTAGGTTTATTCGTTTTGGGCCCGGTGGCCTTGTCTATTTGAATAGCTAAGCAAATACAAAAAACTAGTACAATATTTTTATAATGTTGTGTCTAGAGTAATACCTATGCCAAATCTAGGGATGCGCAGCCAAAATTGGACCAAGGCTCTCAATGAGTCCGAGTATAAATGCTGAGACAATATAAGGAAGAATAAGAATATGTAATAAAATTATTACTAACCTATAATTTTTTTATCGCAACGGTTATAAATTTTACCAGTGCTTAGATTTGGAAATAATTTTGTCATTAAAAAAATACGCAAAAATCCGTACTTTCAATGTAGGTAATGATAGATCTTTGCACTTAGAATTTTCAAATGTTTCGCATTCTTATTGCCGCTACTGACAGTATAATTAGTCGACGACATACTAAATTGTATCACAGACTACACATATACTAATCCATACTTAATATTATAAATGGGAAAGTGTGTTTGTCTGTTTGTTTGTCCGTCTTTCACGGCGAAACGAAGCGATGAATTGACGTGATTTTTTAGGTGGAGATAGTTGAAGGGATGGAGAGTGACATAGCCTACTTTTTGTCTCTTTCTAACGCGAGCGAAGCCGCGGGTAAAAACTAGTTGTCTTTAAAAAAAGGCGCGAAATTCAAATTTTCGATGGCAGGATGGATGGAATTTTCTTTGCCGCCTTTTTTTTAATGACAATATTTTCTTGACTGTCTACATAAATAATATGTAGTCTGTGATTTTTAAATTCTAATCAGTTCAAAACGTAAATGTATGTTTCTGTACGACTATTTGCATACCATGTCCCAAAATTATGAAATAACCTTATACCGTTGCGTCCGCCATTATATGTTTTTTGGAGGACTTAATAATGTACACATTTACCCAGTCTTTTGGAACGGCGACTTGTTCGTGGAAATTAAATTCGCGTAAAATTATTGGTTGGCTTTCAAACAACTTGGTCGAAATTACAAAAGATTTTCAGGCCATTATAATAATCTTGATACCCATAAGACAATAATCGTTTAATGGGAATAGTGGTGTATTGTTTTGCTTGTTGAAGTATAATTTAGACGTGTAATGTTTCTTTTGAGAATTTTGGTAACAAAATATGTAGAAGGGCCAACGTCACAAACGCTGCGGCTTCCTAAGCGTCTTTCCTATAGCCACACCTCGGACACTGGCGATCAAATATATGAAAGAGGCGCGTTCCTAGCACACAGTCTAAGCTCGTGTAGGTGAACGCGTACCGTGCTTGTATGAGTGAAATATGACAGGTCGACTGTTCGCGTTTTTGACAGGCGGTAACTGTGAGGTAACCGAGAGGGGTGGGCGGCGCTTTCAGCGGGGAGTGGAAGTGGCCATATACTGTACGATAGTATACTCTTTATTATGATAAACAACAACAACACTATTGTGGAGTATCCTGGATGTCCGAAGACCAGGGTGAAAAATACAGAGCTTGGTTCAAACCCATGTCGTCAATGTGTAACTCGTCTCTAGACGTGTCTGGCAGATAAATTACAGAATAGTCTTGTAAGAGGCAGAAAACGATGGCAAAGACAAAGATAACGAGAGACTTGTAGGTATTTCAGCGGAATTCGAGGGATCTTCCTCAGCACAAGTAGGTTTAATAATAGGGAGAAGACTTTTCTATGGGTACCATAAATCGACTGGGGATATTCAATTACCTAGCAACCTGACACTGCCATATCGCGAGTTCTTTATTTTTTCAATAGCTTGATTACTAAGAGTGGTACTGTAATTTGAGCAGTTTTAAGTTACTGTGCCTCCTCTTTAGTAATGACATTGGTGAGCTTTTGTATGGATGTAACTCCGAATAGATAGGCAGTCAATCCCCAATGTCAAACTAGCATTACACCGGCTCAAAGTGGAGCCAACCCATGCCTGGATAGAGATTCAGCGGCATGCATAATGCACCCACTAATGCACTTGTTAATTACACGTCCTTAGGGGTCATTATTGATTGGCAATTTGTGTTCGTCCATGCTTTATCGAATTAGTGCAGCCTTAACGGTGTTGTGTAATGAAATTATGGGATTAGGATAAGGTTTAAGAGGTTGGGATTTGAACGGAAATCGATGTCAGAGGCACTGGCCACTCCTGCTCCCCGCTGAAAATGCCGCCCACCCCCTCTCGGTTACCTCACAGTTACCGCCTGTCAAAAACGCGAACAGTCGATCTGTCATATTTCACTCATACAAGCATAGTTAGTACGCGTTCAACAACACGAGCTTAGACTGTGTGCTAGGAACGAGACGCTTTCATATATTTGGTCGTCAGTGTCCGAGATGTGACATGACTAAGATCGAAGCAACACCCTTTACTTCAATTGCATGTCTTCTGCGCCTATATTTCGTCATATTTATGTAGTTAAATCCGTGTAAGTATCCGCTTTTTGGCAAAAGAAACCCGACTAATCACACAACAACGTATTTTGCCCTCTTATATTGTAGATTGAAAGGTCAGAAATAGAATGGCAGTCGCTTTCGTAAAATCAGGTGCCTGCGCCAAATCTTGGGATTAGTTCTCATGAGCCGTGGCAAATTCCGGGATAACGCAAGGAGGATGATTATATTTCTGGTCACGTTATAAAAACCGTCTGAGCCAGTTTTTTTCTATTTACTTTATTTAACCCCCACCTGCAACCAAAACAAGTACCTCGAAGCCTGGGACACATTTAGTGGGCAACATTTTTATTGTTAACAAGCGAGCGACGATGATATCTGCGCGTATGAATGATGACTTCGTGCCGGGCCGAGGAGCGGTGGAGGGTTAAGAATGGTGAGAGGTGGCAGAAATAAGTTTAAATCATCATCCTCCTTGCGTTATCCCGGCAGTTGCCACGGCTCAAGGGTGCCTGGGGTCCGCTTTGACAACTAATCCAAAGATTTGGCGTAGGCACTAGTTTTTACGAAAGCGACTGCCATCTGACCTTTTTTTTTATACTACGTCGGTGGCAAACAAGTATACGGCCCGCCTGATGTAAAGCGGTCACCGTAACCTATGGACGCCTGCAACTCAAACAGTGTCACATGCGCGTTGCCACCCCATTAGAAACTTGTACATTCCCTTTTGCTGTGTTAAGTACACAGCAAAAAGGAGTGTACAAGTTCCAAGGAGGGTTCGGGTTGCCGACGACTCAAAGGACAATAAACGGAACAAGTTAGTTCCGTAAGTCCTCCCGTCATCAGCACACCGCACCCTCGTTGAGCTCTGGCAACCTTCCAACCCGAAGGGTAAACTAGACCTTATTGGAATTGGTCCGGTTTCCTCACGATGTTTTTCTTCACCGAAAAACGACTGACAAATATCAAATGACATAATTTCGCACTTATTACTAAAGATCGTTATCAGCGTGCTGTATCGGTGGCAGCGTATGGTTGACAAAAAAACAAATACACAAGTATTTAAAACATTATATGGGCCATTTTTTTTCAAAGTTGTCCACCCCACTTATTTTGTAACAAGGGTATTTTTTACGCGATTAATACTCAGAATCGCAAGCTCTTTCGATCCTGGCCCCGTAGCCGAATGGCATTTCTCCGACGCCAAACGAAAGCGATACGCCGCTGGCTCTGTCGCGCCAATACGCAAGCGCGATAGAGATAGATATCTACTAGCGCTTCGTTTCGTGAGCGTTTCGTGAGCGATTGTGCCATTCGGCTAGCCACCCAGATAGGAGAAAAAAAAAAATGTCCCAAGATTTCCATACATTTTTTCGAACCTTCCTTTCCGTTACCGCCATACAAGTGTATGAAAAAATGGTAACGGAATGGAAAAAAAATCTGGGGACACTTTTTTTCTCCTATTAGAATTGAAAGAGCTCGCGATTCTAAGTGATAACCACATACAAATTTCCAAATCCAAAAAAAAGTGGGGTGGACAACTTTGAAAATAAAAATGGCCCATATACTTAACAAATTATGAAATATATACAATACAATACAATACAAATCCACTTTATTGCACAACCTCAGAAATGTACATAGGAACACACACATTACAATAAATACATATTTATACATATTTATAATGACTTATCTAAATACATTGAATAAATAACTAAAGTTTGTTCAACAGATTTGGCTTCGCGCATTACTTTTGACTTGAACTACTTGAATAACAATTCTAGATAGTCGTATCTAGAGTGCATTTGATTATTTGGATTAAAATAATATTATACACTTCGCGTAATGTATTTTTACGATATAATTTGACGTATTTTGTTTTAAAAATATATAGTTGGTTGGAAAAAGCTTTGTACAGTCAAGTGTAAAAATATGGGTGTACACATCTTACTCAAAAATATGTCCTATAGCATCTTAGTCCGGTGTAATAAGAGCGTAGTACCATATTTATGAGACGATTATTTTGATACGTATTTTTGCACTTGACTGTACCGTAGAGGTGTAATCCTAAAAAGGAAAGCATTTATTTTGTAGTTAAGAACAAAGTGAATATGTATTTAAAGTATAATTGTAAGTA